>NW_017534989.1:6483-19458 GCF_001853355.1 Bactrocera latifrons | reverse complement strand
ATAACCCTATATCTGACTCTTCTAGTTTTAGGACTTACAAACAACCGTTATGTGAACAAAACTATAATACTCTCTTTAGCAACATTGTTGCGAGAGTATAAAAAGAATACATATGGCAATATATATATATATATTATATACACATGTACGAACATATACCTCGGTGATGACAAAATCGGAAAAAAAAATAYAAAAAGTGTGATTATACCACGATATTTGTGAGCGAGCCGGGAAACATGTCGTCAGGACTATGGAAAATAGTAWATACGCATACTGTCCCAATGATTGGACAGCCTAGTGCAATAGTGCTCAAGCTGGAGAAAATTCAACAAACAAATCAGCATTCCCCTATTTGTAGGGTAGGTTTTTAAGGGCCTTGGATACATAGTCAAGGAGTACTTATGCTGTGCTGTCAGCAACTGTAAATTTAAAGAGCTGAAATCAAACTGCTAAGATCCTCATACATAGAGAAGGTGCAAATTGAATTCTGTATGATGGTCGATTGGACGACTAACAGAGCTTATAAGATTGTAGYACGGAAATCACCATTCTCGCTGCTATTTAGCAGAAATGAGCACGTTATCTGGCAGAAATATATAATATGTAAAACGACTGAATTCAAGCGAGAATGAATAAAGAAAAATATACAAAGTAAAGAAGCATTCTCTGCGTCACATATGCTTTATTATCTTGTATCATATGAACCATGTTTTTCATACGCCTGTGAAAAAAATTAGAGCTAAGTCACTAAAAGCACAAAACATCAAATGTATATGTACACATGTACATACATATGTGCACCAGAGAATCTCTTGTCTATCACAACCATACGAACATAAATATGACTTCAGCCAAACAAAGAAACACATGTGGCTACAAAAAGTTTTAAAATATGAAAGAAGCAAAAACAGCAACAACATACGTATCCACACATCTTCCCGCACAAGTGTCGCTACCCATAAACTATTTCTCGTCACGATGGCAAAACTGCTTAGAAGAAATGTTGCAACAGTGCCGGCAGCTCAACAAAAATGGCAAAAGAATGATGGAAGAATGAAAGACAAAAATTAAAAATAATTTCTGTCGAGGTTTGAACCTGTGTAGTCATCTTGACTTTTCAAGCGCTTACCACCAATACTATCATTGACACTCGTATTGCGTTGTCCTAATTATGGTTTGAAATAATTTTGTTTAAGTATAGAAATATGCTTTTGTCGAAGCAATGACGCGACGACAAAACGTCACAACATTGTGTTGTAAACGAATGGCCGCCGATTGTCACCGCTATCCTTGCCGCTGTAACAGCTTCGCCTACAAACTAGCGTAAATATGTACAACAACAGCTATSTWSCCACTTTTCTCACTTCTTTCTGTGAATAAACATCAGAAAGTTGTTCAATTTATGATTTTTAGCTTTTACCATCGTCGCGAAAAGACGCTTGCAGGCAACGGCATGCTTGGGGAGATGTTGCGGCATCTGTTTTTATGAATGAAGCGAGGTCGCTGTAGAATTTGCGCCTGCGTTTATGAATGAAATCGTTTCTGTTGTAAAATTTACTACATTTGGGTTTCGCCAATTCGGCTGCCATATTGACTTTTGATGCGTCTGCTATTTAGACAATTGTTGTTTTTGTAGAACAGCGCTTCAATTTTTTGTTGGTGACATATTCACATGTGTACGCATATGCATGTATATTTGTATGCTTGTGCATTATTTGTTCGGAAGTGTATACAAATGTATGTACATATAAGTATATATGTATGAATGTATGAACATGCAGATCAATGCGCGCACATGTGTGTACATACATTCATATGAACATGTGCAGATACATAAGATTAATATGATAGAAGATGTGTGTATATTGTTGGAATAAATTTAATTTCTATTAGTAAGAAATATAATACAAAAATATTTATTAGTATTATTAGTGTATGTAAAAATATATTTTTACATGTAAACATCAAATAAAATTATTAAATATGCAAGTCCAAATTGGCTATAAATATTACTATGCATGCACTCATACAAAATTATACTCATATGATAATTATTTTTACATACTAATATGGAAATACTGACAGCAAAACGCCAAAGCATACATATTGGCATACATTGCGATTCCCAAGTTGAAAGCAAAAATTCAAGCATGAAAATATCACGATGYTGTTGGTGGGAGTATCAAAAGGAGCATGCATACATATATTGATGTCTCTTCATATTCTTGGGTATGTGAGACAGAGAACACAATACAAAATGTTTTTATGTTCTCTGTGTGAGAGGTGTGTTTTGTACCCATTTTTCGCTGTTAAAAGTGGAGTATCAAAGAACTTAGTTTTCTTCAATATTCTCTGCTTGGGCATATATGTCATGTCATTATATGCCGAAATTAGATATATTTATTTCTCTTCACATTCTCTGTTTGAGTATGTGAGAGAACTGTTAAAAATGTTAACATTTCACAACGTGAGTTCTGTGGTGGTGAGGTGAATTCCGTACTACAATCCTATAAAATGTTGGACACCGAACCTGCACCTTCTCTATGTTTTGCATTCTCTGGCTCATACATATGTATATTTAACATTAAATATAGCATATTAAAATATTTTTTACACAAATAAAAAAAATTAATGATAAAGCTTAAAATGCGCCTATTTTATATCAAAAAAGTTTACGTACACCAATGATTATTTATATAAATCAAAAGTAATTACAATAGTTTCAGCGGTTTTTGGCCTACATTTTGTTGTTACTATTGTACCTAGACGTCGACGTAGGCTCCCCACTCGATTTCTAGTATTATTTCCGTATATTTTGACCCACTAAGTCGATGATCCTGGTTTTTGGCCTTATTTTGAAGAAATTCGATGTTTTCGAATACGGTTTCCCAAAAAGTTSTAGATACTGTGAATAGAATTAATATCTGGTGATTGCGGGACCTATGGATTTATTTTTAATTTCATAAAAACCATCTGGTAAATACAATCTCTATTTTGGGTCGGTATCCTGTTGGAAATTGATTTTGCTGCTATTAACCGATTTAAGCAATTTTAAAATTTAAATTTTTTTGTTAAATTGTTCAAATACATATGTCTATGTATGTCTATCCATTTTTGAAATGTACCAAAAAAAAAAAATAACTCCCCAAATAGTAAGAAAAGTGTTGAAAAGCGTCTGTGCGCCATACATAAGTAAGGTTAATAAAAGGAAGAGGTCGGCGGTTGCTAAACAATTTCTAAACAAACCGTAAATATTGTGTTCACCGACGAATCAAAACTTAATATACATATTATATCTATAAAAGTTGTGTATATTGGTTGTCAAAAAAGTATTGCGGTATTTCTTGCGGTATTTTTATTGAATTTTCAATTGCTCATAAAATTTTTTTTTTGATGACTCATGCCCAGCTCTTGAACGATGCTACAGCTGCTACTATGCCGGTCTCTTTCGACCAATTCAGCGATTATATCGCAATTTTCCACGACAGGCCTTCCGGAGCGTGGCGCATCTTCGACCACCTCTACACCAGAACGAAAACGTTGGAACCATCGTTGTGCGGTGGAAATGGAAACTGTATCGGGTCCGTAAACTGCACAAATTCTATTGGCGGCTTGAGATGCATTTTTGCCTTTATCGTCCTGTAAAATATGCCGTATTTTCTCTTTATTTTGCTCCATGTTTGCGACGCTATAACTCACTTTGACTCACTCAAAGAACGACAATCAATCAAACACGTGTTAGCGCGTGAAATGAGCTTTCCAATAAGGTATAGCATGGCCCGATGCGACGAATAAAACTAGAACTACGCGCTCTCAGCGCCAACTAGCGAAAATACCGCAAGACTTTTTTGGCATCCTACTATAGCTATGCGCCCGTATGTACTTATATATATAGATGTACATACATACGTATATAGATATGTTCGCGGTACGAAGAAACGACGAAACGAGAGTCAACCGACCGTAGGTAATTTTTGCAAGTTCACTCGTTTTTATGTACATATATGTATATCCATATTCCATATACATATATGAAGTAACCGTATTCTAAGTTATCATAAGATTGTCCATTTATTACAAAATTCACTATATTTATTACAGAGTCTTATCCAAAAAATAGTTATGTTACGTTTTAATGTTTAACGGTAAAGTCGGATGGAAGTACGGCGGAGCGCTAAACATGTGGTCTGTTCCCTCGACTGGCTGAATTAAAAGAGAAAGAGTCGTCTGTGCGTGGTTGGAGTGTCTGTTTTCACGGCGTCGTAATGGCCGACTCATTGAGTCGTCACGCCGCGTAATGGCTGGTGAGTGCCGGTCGTTGGAGAGAGATGGCAGATGGGTGCTGTTAGYAAAATCAGCTGTGGGCTGGCGTGGCGTAGTTGCCACATCTCCCCTTCCAGTGACTTGGTTTAAAGAAGAAAGGGACGAATTGTTTTGTGTTGGTGTGGGTTGTGATGTGGATGGTGATTTTTGAGGTGTGGATTGTGAGTCGTCTGTTAACTCAATATATGTTGGCTTCAGCATGTCGATTGAGACTGTTTTGTCTGTCCCATTGATCCTAATGATGTAGGTTTYGTCGTCTACACGCTGGATGATTTCGTGGGGGCCAGCGTATGGTTGTTCCAGAGGCTTCTTGATGGAGTCTACTCTCTTGAAGACGTGGGTGCACGTGTCAAGGTTTTTGAGTAGGAACAGCTTGTGTTTGGTGTGTCGTTCTGATACGATGAATACCCAGCATTCGTGAGGTGAACACTGCTGATTCAAATTGCAGACCTTAATCAGTGGGGATTGTCAATGGTGTACCGAATTGACAAATCCACTGAGTGTAAAAGGCGTGTGCAACTGTCTCAGCTGCCATGTTGTTGAGTGGTATGGTGTGTGGCCATCTGCTGAAGCGGTCAATGATCGTCAGACAGTAGCGAAGGTGCACATGCTCGAAGCGATTGTCTGGTACGTCAATGTGGTTTGGTGTGGTGCGATTGTGACGATGGACCTTGGAACGTTGACATGGTATGCAGCGTCTGGACCAGAGGAGCGCGTCTTTTCTAATACTTGGCCAGACGAATCTTCCGGTGAGGTTCTTGGCTGTGGCCCTGCCACTARGGTGAGAAAGACCATGGATGATGTCAAAGGCCTGGCGTCTGAGTGGCTGTGGAAGATAAGGTCGCACAATATTATTAGACACATCRCATAGTATATCATGACCTTCCATGTTCAGCAGGTGCAGCTTGATAGATGTGCTGGTTGCACATCACTAAGCTGGTCATCTTGGAGTTGTGCCAGCGCAATGGTCTCAACATCAAGTTTGGTTGGCATGGTTATGGCATTGATCCTCGAAAGCGCATCAGCTATGATATTTTCTGTGCCCTTGGTATGGAAAATCTGAGTTGAGAACTGTGAGATGTAGTCCAATTGACGTAGTTGGCGAGGTGATGCTTTGTTAGCACGTTGAGAAAAAGTGTACATGATTGGCTTGTGGTCGGTGAAGATACTGAAGTTTCTTCCCTCGAGAATGTGCTTGAAAAACTTAATGGCAGCAAAGATGGCTAGAAGTTCACGATCGTACGTGGAGTACCTGGTCTCTGCTGGACTGAGCTTCGGGGAGAAAAAGGCCAGTGGTTGCCATGAGTCCTTGTGTCGCTGTTCAAGAACGCTCCCAATGGCTCTATCCGAGGCGTCGGATCTCAATGAGAGGATGGCGTTTGGTGCGAGGAAAGCCAGGCGCGTGGCTTGGATGACACTTCTCTTGCAATCTTGCCAGGCTTGATCTGCAGAAGGTGTCCAGTGGATTTTGGTGTTGTCCTTCTTCTTGGCATGTTTGAGAAAGTCCGTCAGTGGTGATTGTATTTGGGCTGCTTGAGGGATCGCTCGCCGGTAGTAGTTGACGATTCCCAGGAAACAACGWAGATCGCTGACGGTTTCTGGCTTTGTGTAGTCGGCGATTGCTTGCGTGCGTTCAGCGGGTGGAGGGTAGCCGTTTTTGTTGATGGTGTACCCCAGGTAGATGACTTCAGACTTGCCAAACTGGCACTTCTTTGGATTGATGGTGAGATTATGTGCACGCAGGACTTCAAAGATGGTGGTGAGATGTCATAGGTGCTGTTCGTGCTGAGAATAGACAACCAGATCGTCTATGAAGCAGCCCACGAAGTCTAAATCTCTGAGGATGTTGTCCATGTGTCTTTGAAAGGTCTGCGTGGCATTGCATAGTCCGGGTGGCATACCCAGAAATTCAAAAAGTCCAAAAGGAGTGGTTACAGCTGTTTTGGCGATGTCTGACTTGGCCATGGATATCTRGTGGTAAGCCCTGACTAGATCGATGGTGGAGAAAACGGTGGATCCGTGGAGACGCTGGAGAATGTCATTCCCATGAGGGACTGGATATCGATCTGTAACTGTATTCGCGTTTAGTTTTCGATAGTCACCTGTGGTGCGCCATCCACCAGATTTCTTTTGCACCATATGGATAGGACTGGCCCATGGACTGCTCGATGGACGGATCACGCCATGATGTAGCAGGAGGTCAAAGTCTTCTTTAGCTATTTGTAGTTTCTCGCCGGTGAGACGTCGTGGGCGCTCAAGTACTGGTGGCCCAGTTGTCTCAATGTGATGAGCGACTTGACTGTCAGTGGCTGTGACAGVATTGGTGSTGGGATGAGTTATGTCGATGAATTGGTTGAGTAATTGCAGGTATTTGGCGTCATGTGCACCAGGACAGATTGAGCGGTCGATTGTTGAAATGCTGTATACCGTGGCCCTGAGTTGTGCAGGACGTGGTTGTATCGATGAGACATCGTCCTTTGGGATCTAGAAGCAATGCAAGTGGACCAGGAAGTCTGCACCGAGAATSGCTGATTTAACATCTGCAATTATAAAAGACCAATTAAATGTGCGGCGAAGATTGAAGTCAAGGGTGATGACTTTYGACCGTAGGTTCGGATAACGGTCCCGTTGGCTGCGAAGAGAATCAGATAATCTTCTTGATGGCGGATTTGGGCATGAGAGAGATCACGGATCTAGAATCGACAAGAAATCTCATGTTTGTTGTGCGATCATGAATGTGAAGGCGATTCTCTCTGGTTGGTGGTGTGTTACCCTCTATGCTTTGGCCGGCGCCTGGATGGTCGACAGCGAAGTTAGTTTTCCGYCGATGAGTTGAAGGTGCAAGAACGCTCGCTCTTTTTGGCTCTGGACCCATAGAGACGGTGATAATAGCAGAACCTCTTTTTGYCTGAGGCTGGCTCTTCCTTCGATAATGACTGCTGGAAACGGCCAGATGCAGGTTGGGGTCGGTCTCAGGTAATTCGCTAGTCCTTGATACAGGTCACCAGGTCGGCTATGGCAAGTTTAAGGCCTGACAAGTCCTTTGCCATGCTGGTCAGCAGAGAATTTTCGAATTTGTCGCCGCTGTGTGCTGCCTGGGCAGGCTGGTGATGTGTAGCCCTAACGGAATGGGCAGCCTGGTTTTCCATTAGCTCGTCTGCAACTTCAGCAAGCTCATCTAGAGCGGCATCTCTGAGTAGTTTGAGACACCGGCTGGTTGATGACGGTAACAATGGCAACCATTTTATACGCAGTAAGTCCTCTGAGGCTCTGTCGCCCATGAGAATTCTGAGTTGGGGCACGAGCTGGCTAGGTTTTTTATCACCCAGTTGAACCTCCGTAAGTGCTCGGTGAAGCTGGCGGTCGTTGGATTCCGAAAACCGCTTCAATATCTCGTCCTTCCGCGTCATTTGTGATACGGGCCACCTGTAACACTGCTTCAACCTGAACAAACCACAAACGAGGCTGGATGGACCAGAACTGCGGCAACTGGACACAGCTACAACTGATGCAGTGTTCTGGGTTACATCGGCGGAGTCACCGATGGTCGGTGTTGGGTCGTTTGTGGTCATGTTCGAAGAGATTGGTGTTAAGACATTTGGATTACTAGTGGACGTGTTTGAGGAGTTAAAATTCACTGATTTGTTTGGCGTATGCTCTAATGGCATGTCAATGAATTGATTGAGAACACGTGGTCACTGGTTAGCACGAATTTTAGACAGTGATGAATGAGAAATTAAARTGAGCGTGAATTTGCAATTAATATTAACGTTTGCGCTTATCTGTCTGTATATTTTGTTAATTAATGAGTATCAAAGTGTTTGAATTTGAAAACACGCGGCGCGTCACTACACGGATGGGAAAAAATTACACTTTAACGCGTGGAGAGACAGAGTTTTGAAATCAAATTTAATCACGTCGCGGAGTCACCAATATGGAATAATCGTACTCTAAGTTATCATAAGATTGTCCATTTATTACAAAATTCACTATATTTATTACAGCGTCTTACCCAAAAAAAAGTTATTTTACGTTTYAATGTTTGACGATAAAGTTGGAGGTAAGTACGACGGAGCGCTAAACATGTGGTCCGTTCCCTCGAGTGGTTGAAGTAAAAGAGAAAGAGAAAGAGTCTGTGCGTGGCTGGAGTGTCTGTTTCTACGGCGTCGTAATGGCCGTAATGGTTTAGTGATTTTTTTATGGTTTTTGCAGGGAGTTTCGCTCTATCATGCCTAAACGGCTGAACGCATTTTGATGAAATTTAGTTAGGAGACAGATAGTACTTAGTTACATTTTTATTATTAGATAGGTAAGGTAGCTATTTGATGTATGTATTTTCTTAACCAATCATTCATATCTCTAGGTTTACTCAGATATGTATTATTCTTTATTTTTGCAGTCGCTTTTATTTGTTAATTCTCAATTCATGTGCATCTTCATATATATGTAACATATTGTTTATGTTACATGGTATGGTATTGTTTTCAAGTGCACATGTTGTGTGACCTTGGGTTTGTTTTAATGTGAGTACATTTACAAACAGTTGCTAAAATGTATTCTAAGAACCCATTGGTTATCATATGTAAACATTTTATCCTTAGTAATGCTTGTTGTTGAATGCTATTGTTTTGCATGACAATTTTTTAAAGGGTCCCGGTGGTCTAGGACGCTCAAATTAAGGGTGTTTTCTGAATTTTTTTAAGGTTTAAAAAAAAGAACAATTAATTTAAAATGTTTACAGTTTCTTTATACACTTATGAAAAACGTAAAAACCGAAAAAAATCGAAGTTCTTAAAATTAAAATTTGATCGTAGTCCCTGCGATAGATATTGATCTTATAAACAACATATTAAAATTTCAATACGTTATTGATTGATTTAGATATTTAGGTTTCAAGTAGAAAGGTTTGCTTTATCGAAGATTTTATAAAAAATTGTCTTACGTCATAGTTTTTAAAATTTCCGACTTAAAAGTCTTTAATTATTGTTTTCGATATGCCTCGCAAACGTAAATCCATTCTAAGTCGAAGTTCTAGCAGAGCCCGAACTGCGAAAGTTGCTAAAAGCAAAGAATCTGCAGAGCAGACTCAGACGCATCAGATGTTAGATTCTCAGTGCAACGCATCTCAAAGGGCCTCTGAGGCGTTTACGCAGACTCAGGCCCGTCAGACCCTAGATGCTGAACGCCACGCATTTCAAAGAGCTTCTGAGACAGTGGAACGGACTCAGACGTGTCGAGTTTTAGACCACGTCACGCGCAATTGATTGCGGCAGAGACTAATGAAGGTCACAAAGACGACGTCTTTTAAATGCTGAAAGGCAGGCAGAAAGAAGATGTACGTTTTCAATGAGTACGTGGAAGGCATTTAATTGTGCCCCTTTTGAGTATGACCCTTTGCTCGACTATGTTAATCACCGATTGGTTATCATTAAGASAATGGAAAAAAATGCAGATATTGTGAAGCACTGAAATGGAAAGAAKAAACTCCAGGTATGTGCTGTTCTGGTGGAAAGATTAAAACTCCATTACTTGGCGAGGTAGAGGAACCTCTTAAGTCTTTATATTTATACGACAGTAACGAATCGCGCCGGTTTTTAAGCAGGATTAGAAAGTATAATTCTTCCTTTCAGATGACGTCATTTGGTGTAGATAAGGAGGTCGTAATGCCTGGATTTTCACCTACTTTTACCATCCAAGAACAGGTGTATTACAGTATTACTTCCCTCAAATAATGAACAATCAAAGTTTTTGCAACTTTATTTCGTGGGCGATGAAGAAAACGAAGCTGATCGCAGTTGTCAAATATACCAAGAATCGAAAGAGATACCGTTTTAAAAATCCAGAGAATGTTGCATGAACATAATCGCCTTATCAATACTTTCAAAACAGCACTGGAAAGAATGCCGGGAGATGATTATAAGTTGGGGATGCACAACGATCGCACACCAAGTGGAGAACATGAAGGGCGGTATAATGCACCGTTAATAAATGAAGTCGCAGCTTTGGTTACAGGCRAACAGTTTGCCTCCCGTGATATAGTTTTACAGGCACGAGATTACACATTAACTTGGGTACCTGATACTCATACCACTTTCAAGTTCCTCAAATTAATCCTGTAACAGGTCTTCCCTTGTATAACAAAAAGGTTTCATGCATGGATTTTTACGCCTACAACATGATGATACGAAAAAAGAACTTTAACATTTTACAAAGATGCAAGCAACTGGCCAATCAGTTTTACGTTGATTGTACGAGAGGTTACGTTACATATCATTAAATCAAACTAAACTAAGAGTAGAATATTACATCCATCTTCAAGACGCTGTGGCAAATGACGCTAATWTAAATCCAAATAACTTAGGTCGCATGGTCATTTTACCGTCTTCATTTGTAAATAGCCCGCGGTATTTACACGARTATGCACAGGATGCGTTTGTTTATGTGCGTATACATGGTCGCCATGACTTACCCTTCACAACGACCACGGATACCCGCAGTATCGTAGAAGAGCGCCAGCAGACGGAGGTCGAACAGCAACCGTGAAGCTCCGAAATGGTAGCAACGTTACGGTTGATAATAGTTGGGTAGTCTCCTATTCACCAATTTTATCAAAAATGTTTAACGCCCATATAAATGTTGAGGCATGCAGTTCAGTACGCGCCATCAAATATATCTGCAAATATATAAACAAGCACTACCCTTGTTCAAGCTATTTTCAATTTTACAAATACTGATCTTGCGAATCCTGTAGATGAGGTACAAACTTATCAGTCTGGTCAGTATGTCAGCAGCTACGGAACCGTGTGGCGTCTGTTAGGATTTCCGTTGCACGAAAGACATCCCACCGTGATACATCTCAGCGTGCATTTWGAAAATGGTGAACGCGTTTATTTTAATGAACACATTTTCCACGAACGAATAACTACTCCGCCAAAAACCACTCTCTTCTCACTGCTTTTCTTGATCTTTGTATCAGAGATGAGTTTGCAAAAACTCTTCTTTATGTCGAGGTGCCGAAGTAGGAAAACTTGGAAACGCCGCATTCAAGGTACTTCTATTCAGGATTGGATCCGGATCTGGAGATGCTTTAGGACGAGTTTATAGAGTTCATATTAGTAACATGGAATGTTTTTGTCTACGCATGCTTTTACACCATGTGCGCGGACCTTCCGCTGTTTACAAAAATGTACTACAGTAATAAGGCCTCTTATTTTTAKCTTCCTACATTATTATACTTCGTAAATTAAGTTAGTACTTCCTATGCAGACGATGTTGCGGATGTCGCACTGTCTAACTTCGGGGGTTGGCAGGTAGGTAGTTAGTTGTATTTTAAACCAATTTACATTATTTACTTTTTATATTTACTAAGGAAATATTCGGAGCTATCCATTATGTGCTTAAGTTGTTTTTGATGAAATTTTGATGTGAAGTTGAGGACCGGACACGATAGTAGGACATTGTTGCAGGGGGACTTACAGCCGGGAGAAAAAACTTATGCAGACGAAGTCGCGGGTAAAAGCTAGTAGTATGTACATATTTGATCTCCAATTTTATTTGCGCAGGTTTTTTTTTTACTTATGATTGCCGTGGTTTATTTTAAGCTATTCGGTTTATACTTGGTTACGTATAAGGGGTATTACTGGAAAATTGTGCAAATAAATACTTGAATACTTTATTGCTTTTTGGGGATGTTTCTGTGTTATAACACAACGGAAAGAATTTACCGGCAATCAATAATCCGCTATATATAGTACCAAGCTGCTTTGTTTGCGGTTTCTCGGTTTTTACCGGAAAATAAACCGGATATTTTCGGTAACATTTTGGAAACGGTTTTCTGTCCTTTTTTGACCGGAATTTTGTTCAGACGGTAAATTTAATTTTGTGATATTAAAAAATTCATATACTATATGTGTAAGGTATACAAATTGTAAGGAAGCAACAAAACGCACTTTGTTTTCCTCCAGGGGCTTTTGGGGATAATATGAGTTTCGTATGTATCTGAATGTGTGGGCCTTGTGCGTGTGCCTGTGCAATTGATAATTTAAAACAAATAAATTTACCTATTTACTTATTGTTTGCTTAAAGATTTCACATTGAACAAAACATTAAAATTTCATTGAAGGGCCAGGTATTAGTATGCCCACAGCGAAATTGTGTGCATGCAAAATGGACGACTGAGTTGTTTTGTGTACATGCCGGCCATTGTTATGTTGCTGCCCTCTCACAAACGTTCATGTAGTAGGATTCATAACGCTATTTTCAGTTCACTGCCATGCTACTGCAGTCTATCGCGAGCATTGTGTTCCGCACATAACAGTATACACTAGGGTGGGTCGATTCCGGACTTTTTTCGATTCGGGATTTCTAATAGTGCGGAAAAGTTGTACTTCCTGGTTCCAATGCAACTTTTTGTTTTAAGATCGGATTGCATCCTCAACCCCAACTCCGGCCTTGAAATTTCGGAAATTCGCCTAAAATCTTGAAATTGTCTACATAGCGCCTGAAATACGCATCTTATGGCAAAATGCATAAAACATAAGTTATTTGTCACGTCATTAGCTACCCAAATGGTATGTGATCATGGCCGTAGGACGAACAGTTTCCGAGATACGAGCGAAAATGCGACGCGCCACAGCGCAAGGTGAAAATCGG
>NW_017534989.1:3388-5613 GCF_001853355.1 Bactrocera latifrons | reverse complement strand
GACTGACGAACGGATAGAAGTCAGAAAGCACAGGCACACGACAAGGTCCACACAATCAGATACATACGAAACTCATATTATCCCCAAAAGCCCCTGGAGGAAAACAAAGTGAGTTTTGTTGTTTTCTTACAATTTGTATATTTTACACATATAGTATATGTATTTTTTAATTTCACAAAATTAAATTTACCGTCTGACCAAAATTCCGGTCAAAAAAGAACAGAAAACCGTTTCCAAAATGTTACCGAAAATATCTGGTTTACTTTCCTGTAAAAACCGAGAAACCGCAAACAAAGCAGTTTGGTACTGTATATAGAGGGTTATTGATTGCCGGTAAATTCTTCCCTTAGTAAATATAAAAAGTAAATAATKTAAATTGGTTTAAAATACAACTAACTACCTACCTGCCAACCCCCGAAGTTAGACAGTGCGACATCCGCAACATCGTCTGCATAGGAAGTACTAACTTAATTTACGTAGTAAGCTAAATATAAGAGGCCTTATTACTATAGTACATTTTTGTAAACTATGTTCTTTTGTTTTTCCCTCTCTGGGCAACACATGGAGATTCTGTGGACTTGAAACACGTGAGCAAGCCACGTATAATTGTCCGTGAGAAAAACAACTCTTTTCTAAATTAATGCCGGATACTTTTAATGTTTGCCCCTGAGCTTTATTTATCGTCATAGCGAATGCGTATATGGGGGATTAAAACATCCTCTCCTTTTGCATTTCAGTCATAATGATTGCTTTTACAATATTGCGACCAAGGTGTGTTACTTGCAACCGTGTGTCATTACACAGTCTTCGTGCATTTAAATTCCGCATCAAAAGGACAGGAAGGCCTACTTTCCGCGTCAGTTTRTATGAAGGTACTCCCGACAGTTCTAAAGAATTAAGAAATTCTACAGGATTGATGTTAATTGTTCAGTATCCATTACAGTGTCTACAGAGAAAAATTCAACAATATCACCTCCCACGCGTGACATAATTTGTTCGTTTATCTGTCATACCATTTCATTCGTCGGCGCTAAAATTGCTCTTTCATATAACCATTCTCTATTCCTCATCATACCACTACCATCCTTTGCCATATGATCATTTCCAATTTTAAGAAGAGCAGCAGCACATTGTCCAGATTGTGCATCATTTTGTAGTTGCACTCTCATTTTTGTAGACAGACTAAACGTTTTTACGTGCACCCATAACGTTGCTTTTAAACACGCATTTATTTCATCGCAGGGGTGCCTTTAGTGATAACCGGCAAAGTCTGTCTAAAATCGCCCGCTAAAAGTACCACCATTCCATTGATGTCTTTCAAAGTCCGATCTATAGCTTCAATTGCTCTTTTATGGGACATGGTACACTCATCCCAAACTAATAATTTACATTGCTGCAACATACGTCCACGCTCGCTGTTTTTACTTATATTACAGACTGGCATTTCTTCAAGGGCTAAGTTTAATGGCAGTCTAAGCACCGAATGTGCCGTTCGACCACCATTGAGTGGCGACTATTCCGGAAGAGGCAACTGCTACAGCAATTCCTTTATCTTTTCGGATTTGGGTTAAAAGCAAGTTTAAAAGAAAGGTTTTTCCCGTGCCTCCATTAGCATCCAAAATAACAAACCACCTTCGCCATCTTCGACTTTTTAGGCAACATTGTCAAATGCAAACCTTTGTTCTGGGTTCAAACGTGGAACAGACTCTATTAATTGTTGTTGTAGGAAAGCAGTATCGGAATCTAGTTCCCGTATTAAATCGCTACTGATTTCCTCGGTTCTCTGTGGTCTGTTCATTCCAAAATCTGATAAATCCTTTCCAGAAATTGTTTTAACCTGGTCTTCAATTTTTTTCAAACCCTAATTGTAAATTAAATCACTGTACGTGACATTGGGAATTTGATCTTGTAATCTATGCAATATATCGTCCGTCATATAATTTTTGTATTTATCCCACAATTCTTGAGGATTTGAAAGACTACATGTCGCTACTAATACAGCAAATAGCTCTCTCATCTTGCCTGCTGATCTACATTGAGCAGTTTCTTCCAGTGTCACATTCCAATGGTTATCATTCTTAAGTAATCCTCTTGCCTCACATGCCTCTCGAAATGTAGAATAATCTTGTGTGTTATATTTTTTTAGATCACTAAAAGAGGAAGGTCCGCGCACATGGTGTAAAAGCATGCGTAGACAAAAACATTCCATGTTACTAATATGAACT
>NW_017534989.1:0-1782 GCF_001853355.1 Bactrocera latifrons | reverse complement strand
CTGAGTCTGCGTAAACGCCTCAGAGGCCCTTTGAGATCTAACATCTGACGCGTCTGAGTCTGCTCTTCAGATTCTTTGCTTTTAGCAACTTACGCAGTTCGAGCTCTGCTAGAACTTCGACTTAGAATGGATTTACGTTTGCGTGGCATATCGAAAACAATAATTAAAGACTTTTAAGTCGGAATTTTTAAAAACTATGACGTAAGACAATTTTTTATAAAATCTTCGATAAAGCAAACCTTTTTACGTAAAACCTAAATATATCAATAACGTATTGAAATTTTAATATGGTGTTTATAAGATCAATATCTATCAAATTTTAATTTTAAGAACTTTGATTTTTTTCGGTTTTTACGTTTTTCATAAGTGTATAAAGAAACTGTAAACATTTTAAATTAATTGTTCTTTTTTTTTTAAACCTTAAAAAAAATTCAGAAAACACCCTTAATTTAAGCGTCCTAGACCACCGGGACCCTTTAAAAAGCATTGTCATGCAAAACAATAGCATTCAACAAGCATTACTAAGGATAAAATGTTTACATATGATAACCAATGGGTTCTTAGAATACATTTTAGCAACTGTTTGTAAATGTACTCACATTAAAACAAACCCAAGGTCACACAACATGTGCACTTGAAAACAATACCATACCATGTAGCATAAACAATATGTTACATATATATGAACATGCACATGAATTGAGAATTAAAAAATAAAAGCGACTGCAAAAATAAAGAATAATACATATCTGATTAAACCTAGAGATATGAATGATTGGTTAAGAAAATACATACAGTTAGTCACTTAAATAAGTACACCGTCTTCATTTTTGAAGATAATTCAAATTAAAGTGTTTCCTAATATACTAATGGCATTTTACACAAAGCATGTGTGCATTGGCACTCGCTTTAATATCAATACGAATATAGCTGTAAAATGTTGATACCGTTAGACACACATCGCTTATTAGTTGAGGCGAGTGAAAATAATATYACAAATGTTAGTWTAYAGCGTACAATTGTTTGGTGAACACAACGCGATAGCATAATTTTAAATTTAAAAAGTTCAATCAATTTAAACAAAAAAGACATACATTGATACCGTTANCGTACAATTGTTTGGTGAACACAACGCGATAGCATAATTTTAAATTTAAAAAGTTCAATCAATTTAAACAAAAAAGACATACATTGATACCGTTAGACACACATCGCTTATTAGTTGCGCGAGTGAAAATAATATCACAAATGTTAGTATATAACGTACAATTGTTTGGTGAACACAACGCGATAGCATAATTTTAAATTTAAAAAGTTCAATCAATTTAAACAAAAAAGACACTGTTAGGAATGTTGTTAAAGAATTCTACATTTTTTTTTAATTACTGAACAATTTGCGGCAATGGCTCGAAGAGGAAAAGAGCTCTCTGATGACTTAAGACTTAAAAAAAACTAATTATAAACCACAAAGAGAATAAATCTTTGCGTGAAATCGCTCGTATAGTCGATAAAAGTGTTGATATAATTCAAAAGATTGTAAACAAGTTTAAAAGTACTGGCAAAACAAATAATAAGCCTCACTCCGGATGCCCACGGGTATTCAGTGACAGGGAAAGTAGCCTGATTTTTCGTAAAATAAAAGAAAATCCCAAAAAAGGTACCCCAAAATTAAAAGCTGAAGTCGAAAAAGATATTGGGAAGCAGTGTAGTACCCAAACTATTCGCCGAGTCCTGTATAATGCTGGTTACCATGGACGTAATGTTAGGAAGAAGCCCTTCGTG
>NW_017534988.1:17740-28278 GCF_001853355.1 Bactrocera latifrons | reverse complement strand
TGTCTTTATTGATATTCTTAAGAACTAATTTTAATATAAGATCTTACAGCTATTTATACTAGTGAAATGCTGCTGCTGTTATCTGCTTGAAACTTCTTAGTTGTAATTCAATATCCGTTATCTTGCTATCACTTGTTTGTTATACAAGTAGAAGAGATGAGGAGGTGGTTATCGCAGTGGATTATTTCATTGCCAGATGTTTGTCGTTTATATGTTGAGAATGCATTTCTAGATAATGCATGTTTGGTTGGTATTGTAATAATAGTCCATTTCTATTGTTCGACTGATAGTGCATGTCAATCATCGGTTTACATAGTTCGTTCGGGATGTATATTAAAAGATAAGATGTATGTGAGTGTGTGTGTGACCCGGAGCGAGGCTATGTCGTTAACTTCCCTCCTTCTTAAAAACGGAGCGTCCTCGCTATGCTACAAATTGTTGTTGTTGAAGACGTTTCATTTCGACTTCGTATAACTCGTCAATTTGCYTTCGTCCGTGAAGCATTCTTCTATTTACGTGATATCGGCACTGGTGTACCATACCGTAAGTGGTAACTACTAAAGTAAGGAATCCCATTATGATGAAGAACGTAAAATGTACTGGATTTTCTTCAATAGGTATCAAAAATGTTGAGATTTCCTGTATATTACTGAACTTGTTATTTGATTAAATTCTTATTTATTGCTTTAGGATCGAGTATTCTCTCGAACTGCGAATTAATGCTTTTTTGTTTATTATTATTTTCTATTAGTATGTTAATTGACGTTTTGTTTTCTATAAGATCGTCATGATCTGGTGTACCAGTTATAAATTTAAGCGCAGAACCAAGAAAGTTAATTGATCTTTTATGCCTGTAAATATTTGGAATGAGTTGATTTTTTAAATTTTCAATTTTATTTACTAATATTTCTGTTTCAGGCTGGTTTTCTAAATTATATGAAGATTTCATTATCTCTTCGTAAGGTGCACATATTTTTTGTTTTTTAAATCAGTTATGTTGTCGCATAATGTGATAGTGTAATAAAAAAAAATATATATATTCTGTACATGCCTGTACTCTTATCTTATCTTTGTGAATAACACGTCCCTTATTTGTCGTTACCGTCCTTCCGTTGTCTTCTTTAGCAATTTGTTTCGCGTGTTTTTCACGTTTTTATTTCGCCTGTGCGTCTTCACAAATATGACGTCACCTTTTCTATAATTCAGCTGCTGTCGATTACGATTCTGATAACGTAAGACTCATTCCTGATTTTCTTGTAGACGTTCGTGGATGTCAGGATACCCCTTTTGATTGAAGAACACGTCCTCGGGTTTCTCGTTAGTTACCGAATGGATCGTTTTATTGTATTGCCGAACGGCTTCAAATATCTGTTCTTCTGGTGCTGAATTGTGCTGGTATGCCAAAACTTCCGCGAGTTCAATTATTATGCTGTGCTCTACTTATGAAACGCTGCCGTTTTGGTGTGAGCTATTTGTAACCTTTTGTAAACTTGTTGTGCACATAGGCTTGTAAATGATAATTCGTTATCAGTCATTAGAAACTTTGCGTTTGGGTATATTTGTGAAAGTATCTCGTTGACATACTTGTATATATCTTTTCTTGAAGGTATTTGTCTGTAGCGGCAAAATTTTGAGTGTTTGTCAGTTAAGCTAATGTATATGTTATTGCTCATATAGAATAAATCTAAGTGTATGTATTCTCCTACTTTGGTTTTGGTGCTGCACCAATCGGTTCTTTGTTTGGTCGGCGTTCGTATTTGTTTGTGAGACAGATTTCACAGTCTTGTACTTCTTTTTTACAGGCGTAATATTTTAACGAAATTTCCTGTGCGTTATTTTTGTAATTTCTGTGTGCACGTCTATGTGTGTCATTTATGATTTGTTTTTGTTTTTCGATTTCAGTTATGTCTCCAACCGTTTTATGAGTTAGAACAATAGACACAGTGAAAAATGCACTGATAATATCATTTTCAACGAAAAATAATATTTGTTCATCTATTTGTAGAGCGTTTACGACTTGTGGTTTGATTACATTTTTTAATCTGTCCAAAGCTCAGTTTTAGTGTTTAAAAAAATTGTATGTCTACTGTTAGAAAAGATATTTTGGGATGATACTTGGGTGGGGTTTGCGTCTGATTGTTTTATAATAATTTGATTTTTAAAGCAATTTAATGGTTGCTTTACACGCTTAATTTTTTCTATAGGAGAGCTTTGTGCTGAATGTTGGGAATTATTAGAATTAGATGTGTTATTAGTTTGTTGGCRGGAAAGTGCATCAGCAACAACGTTCTGCTGACCAGGTTTGTAAGTGATTTTAGCGCCGTATTCTTCGATGAAATTTTTCCATCTTTTTAATCTTGTATTTGGGTGTTTTCCGATATGGCAAAAATTAAAGATTGATGATCGGTTTATATAGTTAAATCTTTTATGCCATACAAGTAATTTCGAAGCTTTTGTAAGGCCCACACAATTGCGAGTAACTCTTTCTCATTTGTGGAGTAATTCTGTTCTGTTTCACTGAGCGTTCGTGAAATAAATGATATGGGTTTTTGGTTTTGGGATAATACGGCTCCTATAGCGTAATTGCTAGCATCTGTGGTTAATTCGAAAGGTTTGTTAAAATTTGGTTGGAAGAGTTCRACCTGAGCTTGCTTTTATTCGAMTTAATGCTGCTATTGCAGGTTCATCTAATCCAATTTTATTTTTTGCGCTTTGAGTGTTTGATATGCCRCCGTTTTCTCCTCTGAGAAACGTAGTAAGTGGTTTGACAATGGCTGCAAATTTTTTTATGAATTTTCTATAATAACTTGCAAGACCTAAAAAGGATCTKAGTTCTTTTAGTGAAGTAGGCGTGGGAAAATCTTTTATGGTTTGTATTTTTACTAGATCAACAGTAATTTTATTAATTATTAATATTAATTATGTGTCCCAAATACTCTACGAAATCTTTAAAGAAGTGTGATTTCTCATTGGAAATCTTCATGTTGGCTTCATGAAGTGCATTCACAATTATACGTATGTGCTCGATATGCTCTTCAGGAGAAGAAGAGTAAATGAGAATGTCGTCTATATAGACATAGGCAAATTTTTCAATATATGGTTTTAAGATGTCATCTATACACCTTTGAAAAATTGATGGAGCATTTTTCAGTCCGAAAGGCATACGAAGAAATTCATGTTTGGCTCCATTTATGCTAAAAGCTGATTTTTCTCTGTCAGATTCTTCAATAAGAATTTGATGAAACCCAGATTCTAAATGTAAAGTTGTAAATAATTTTGCTTTACGAAGATTCTGTATTGTCATGCCTACATCAGGTATGGGATAATCGATAATAGTTTGAGCATTTAGCTTTTGAAAGTCTACAACCATTCTGGGTTTAGGTTTCCCGTTTTAATTGGTACCTTTTTTAGCAACTGTCCAAATGGGTGAATTGTGTGGACTTTTCCTAGGTTGGATTATTTCATTTTCTAAAAGTTTATTMATTTCTTTGTTAATAAAATCATTATCAGATTTAGGGTACGGATACTGTTTTGTCCAAATAGGATCGTCAGTTTTCGTCCTAATTGTGGCTTGTACTGTAGTAGTAAATGGTAATATTGAGTTAGTACCTTCATTTTGTTGCATTATTTTTTCAATTTCAGATCTACATTCTTCATTGCTTACTGTWTAATTTAATTTTTGCAAAGTATCACTTTCTTTCTTGGCCCTATATTTATAACTGCGCTTGTACTCGAAAAGATTAATCTCTGCTTTTAGTGTTCTAAGTCCCTGTTCACCTAGAATCACATCAAATTCTTCTGATGCATCAGTTTCAAAAAATGTAAGCAAATTATCTACTACTGATACTAGTTTTTTTTTGATTTTGTTATTGAGAAACCATGAARGGTTTTCACTTTAATAGGTTTAGTTAGAATAGACTCACCAAGATAACATTTAGTGTTTATGTAATTATTTGTTGCTCCGGTGTCGATAAGAATATTTACTTCTTTGCCTGTATCCCTGCAGTGACTAATAGAGGAATATCATGGGGTTTAAACGGTAGCCTTGAAGATTTGGACTATGYGGATGATATCTGCCTATTGTCCTATAAATACTCGCACATTTCCTTGAATCTTGAAGCTGTTAGTGATCTCGCCGCACAAACTGGACTTAAAATTAATATAGCGAAGACAAAATTCATGCGCATCAACACAACTGAAACGCCAAACCTACAGATCGCTGGAACGGGTCTCGAAGAAGTCGACAAATTTTGCTATTTAGGTAGCATCATATCTAAAAACGGTGGATCAGCAGCCGATATACGAAACGGTATATCCAAAGGTCTCGCTGCCTTCGAAATGTTGGATAAAGTCTGGAGATCAACATATATATCCATACGTACGAAGCTAAAAATATTCGACTCAAACATGAAATCCGTTGTATTATATGGCGTGGAATATTGCAGCGAATGTTTTACAATCGCTGCAATCCTTTTTTAATCGATGTCTTCGAAAAATTTTGCGGATATTCTGGCCTAACGTTATTAGTAATGCWAACCTCTGGACCGTAACCAAACAGCTACCGATCCAYATCGAAATTCGACCTCGTAAATGGAAATGGATCGGCCACACTCTGCGAAAGCGTCACGACGATCTTAGCAGAACAGCGCTAGATTGGAATCCGCAAGGAAACCGAAGACCAGCCAACACCAGGAGACGGGAAGTCGAAGCAGAAGCACAGAGAAGTGGTTATTCTTGGAGAGAAATTAAATTTATAGCTGTAAACAAAATGAATTATAATTTGTTTATTGATGCCCTATGTTCCACCTAGGAACTACGAAAAAAAATATATATATAAGCTAAATGCACGAAATTTTTGTGCATTGCAAACTTGCATTATCATGGGTCAAATGCTCAAATAATTGTAAATTAAGCCCGCTAATGCGCTGTCGTCTGTCAGGTCTATTATGCTTTTGCCTATGCTTGGTTTTCTTGCTTCTCCAGTTCTCCAGTCCTTTTCTTGCTGGTGTTGTTGTGATTGTATTTTTATATGATTTTGTTTTTTCTTGTGTGTTATATGTATGTCACTCCACTATCACTGCATACACATATATGTACACGTGTCGTATGTCTATATTATTTTTCACACTGCACTTTTTGTCACCACACTTGTTTCAGTTTTTTTTTCCTTTTTGTTTGTTTGTGGGTTACAGGACACTCCACTATTACTATACATACATAGTATGTGTATATTATTATCCACATGAAATTTTATTTTTGATATATTTTTTTTTTCTCAATTGTGTCACCACCGAGGTAAATGTACGTACATATGTATGTATATAAATGTATAGTATCGTCAAATATATATATATGTATATAAATGTATGTATTTTTTTATTGTCTTTTTTTTTCACCTCACCACAATTGGTTTTCCGCATTTTTTATCACTTTGTTACCTCCGGGTTTTTTTTCCAACATCCACAAACGATTTTTTTTCCCGATTTTACAACGGTTTCTCAACCTGTATCACCACCATTGTTTTTCCTTTTTTTTTTTAATCCTTTTCTTACACCGGTTTTTTTCCTTGTTTTTCACTTTTCACGCTTTTATTTTATTTAGTTAACGTGTTACCGTGACCGATATGTTATTTTGTGTTACCACTAGTGCCATCCGGTACTGCACGAAGGACCAAAGAAATTCGATATAAAACCATGTACTAATCGGTATGAAACCCGCGGACTCACCCGTTGATTTAGCGACGATAGCAAAAAATGAAGGAGAGGATCGCGAAAGAGGTTCAAGAGATGAGCTGGCTGTCGATGCTTGTAGGCGCACGGATCGTAATAAATCCTGTGTGTGGTGTATATCATGCAGGTGTGTTGAGTGTGAGGTGTGGATGATGAATATGGTGTAGGTGTGTTCAATTTGACGTGTGGATGATGTACATTGCGTAGTCGTATTGAGTGTGATGTGTGGATGATATATATGGTGTAGTTGTGTTATATTGTGAGGGAGAATAAATAGGTTGCTTCTTATCTTATTAATACAATTGAAATAGTCATATTTAACGATACTTTTTCGGACATAATCAATGTTCCTTCAGGCGTTCCTCAAAGTAGCCATCTTGGTCCAATTCTGCTCTGGTTATTTATTAATGACAAATTATCTGTTCTTAAGTATTCAAGAGTTTTATTATATGCTGACGATGCAAAATTTTTAAATCATAGTTCAGTTGTAAACAGACTTATACAACCTCGTTTCTTGGTGTGTTAGAAATGACATGCCATTRTGTATATAGTGTAGATTTGTAGATCCTACTTCATACACAATACAAAACTTTAGGTTAGAGAAAGTGTGCAGTTTTGTTCTGAGACTAACTATGGACCCAAAACTCAATTTTAAACTTCACGCATCTTCCACGGTTTTTAAATCTAAAGGCGCTCTTAGCTTTACCGTTTAAAACTTATAAATCTCCCTAGCCGTGGGTATAATATTCTTTGTACAGTTCATGAATGGGTTAGTTTGTGGCCCATCTCTCTTATCTGATATTAATTTTAACGTTCCCGTTCGCTCTACCAGTTAGTTTAGACCTTTACAATTTTCCAGAACACATTTTGAGTTCGAAACATTTCTCGATGTCACGATTTCAATTCTAATTCCAGCACATTTGATCTAACAGACTCACTCTTTACTTTATCTACTCACTCACTCTTAAATTATCTWCTCTTAACAAGTAACATTTAAAAATAATAATTAACTTACTTTAATTTAATTCTKAATCTTGGCTGTTGAAATTTTTGTTTCCGTAGCWRAGCAGCTTAAGATCKCAACGCTTAAAACTCTCTTGCGTTTTATGACTCGGCTAATTCCGCTCGTTTGCGGATTGCTCTCCTCGTGTCGGTTGGGCGGGGGAGAGTAATCGTTGGGTTTTATTATTATTATTAACACTGTATGGCGTTGCGCAAGAATTTTTGCGCTCGAACGAATAGCGATTAAAAGCGAAATAGAAAAAAGGCCGAATACATGTTATTTTGTTCACGTTATAAAAGCGAATGCAATATATTTAAAATTTTCCAAAATTTACAAAAAGTAATAAGTGATGCCACTTAATTATCAGGTGGCTTTCTGAGCGTTCTGAACACATTCCCCCCCCTGGCGAGTCCTTCTGCCAGCTAAATGAGCATCGATGGGAAGTGTGCATAATTTGGAGATAGCTCGTTTGCAAACCTTAGTGACTCTACCAAGAATCAATTTGAGTGATGACAATGCTTCATCCTTGATAAGGACAAGACTCCCAGTTGGGAATTGTTCCTTGGATATCGCCATCATGATCGTTGTTGCAAAAGTGGTATACATAAGTATATTCGGATCTCCACCTCTTTCAACATATCTGTTGCATGAATTGTATTCGCTGCCAGCTGCTCAGTCGACTGTGGTTTTTGCTTGAAAGGTTTGGTTCCTTGATAGACGTTAGTGGTGTACCTATAAGGAAATGGCCTGATGTGCGAACATCTAAATCATAGGGATTTTCTGTAAATGGACAGAATGGTCGAGAGCTAATAATTGCTCAGATGTGACATACGAATGTTCTAAGTTCATCAATTTCGCTATTTTAATTGAGGCCTCCCAAAGGACTCCGAAATGAGGAGACCGAGGTGGAGTAAACTTCTAGTCAATTACTTCAACAAAACACTGCCGATAGTCTGCTCCAACTTGTTTCTGCTTGAGAAATTGTTGCTGTAATTCTGCCATTTCATTTCTTACTCTAACAAAGTTTGTTACGTTATCAAGCCAAATAACGTTTGGTTTTCCACGAGTACAATAGAAACAACGCAGTGCTGATAGAAAAGATTTAGTTGATAGATCCTTTACGACTTGTATATGAACCGCCTTCGTTGTAAAATATATGAAGAGACTTATGTAACATTTCTTTAATCTGCTTCTTATTTCAGATCGGTAGTAGAGCGGTGCGCAATAGTCAACTGCGGTGATCAGCAACGGTCGACTTTGACGGACACGGCGGTCTGGTAAGTTTCCCATAATCTGTTCGCAAATCTTAGGTAATGATCTGAAACACCGCAAGCATTTACTTACTATGTGACTCACCACCTTTTGGCCACCCAGGGTCCAATATTGTTGTCATATTGCAGCAGGTAATGTTTGAGGTCCGACATGTGGATTCTGATGGTCAAAATGTGTTATAATATATTCTGTTAGGAAATATCTCTTGAGTTGAATGATAGGATGTCGTGAATGGTAATCCAATAATCTATTTTCTTAACGACTACGCACTCGAATAAGTTCAAATAAGTCTAAAAATTGTGACAAGAACGTTAATTTACTCGAAGTACTTATTGGCACAGACCTTTTAAGATCCTTGTATTCAGAAGAAATATTTACTCTTTGCACCATGCGAAGTAAATACCAAGTTCCTAGTTGAATATGTGTTGTAACTAGAATGGCAGAATGTTCTTTTTTCATGAACACGTGTACGTAACCATATWTGCGCTGCATTACTGTAAATGATTTATATATTTTCAATCAAGCGAAATGACAGTTACTGAAGTTAATGAAAGTAATGCATTTTTTCGACGTCTTTTGTCAAAACACTTCCATCTTCGAATTTGATTAAGTTCTCCTTATCTGTATCCGGCATAGTGCTAAGAACTTCTGGTTTATTTGAACAAAACTTTCAAATTTTAAAATTTCCTTTTCCTAACAGCTCAGAGATTTGTTTCATTATTTCTTTTACTTCTTCATTGGTATGAACACCAGGGATTTAGTCGTAGACATAAAAATCGGGTTGAATTATTTTCGAGCCAATGGAGTATTAAACTGTTTCATCGACCGCAAGGTGATGAATGGTCCGAATAGCCAAAAATGGTGCAGACTTTGTCCCATTGGCTAACAGTAAGAATCACCAAGAAGGCTAATACTAGGCTTTAAAGGTAAGCGAATATTCGCCTGTCAACAAGCGACTGCAGTTTTTCTTGAAGTGATCTACGCAATCGAGTTCGTCTCTTGCTGCCTTACTAATAGGCTCAAAGCTGTTGCATTTCGTTGGTAGATTGATGATTTGGGTCCTACTCAAGTGAGGTTGTTATTATTGTTGTGTACGATTATAGCCTTATCGATGTGCTTCGGGCACCAGATACGATCCATCCACAACGAGTTTTTTGCAGAATATAATAATTTTTCAAACTACCAGTACACAGAAAATCAAAAAGTATACTTGCACCTATGAGAAGGTCTATTCGCTGAAATATCTTGATCACTAATTTCAAGTGGATAAGTTGGCTGATAATCGGTAATTGCTGGAGTTACGGCAGATTCTAAATTTGCACTGAAGCACTGTTATTTACAGAAGGAATTGAAAAACAATAGCAGTTGCAAAAAGCACATGTTCAGTTGTACAAGAGCGTGGCTAAGGTGAAGGTGAGCGACTTTTTGACGTCCTTGGCTTGGTAGACTTGAGTAAAGTGCAGCACGGTATGATGCTTCATCGAGCAACATCGACATGTAGAAGATTTGCATTTTTACGATATGTATTGCTCACTTGTGTGCTAGGTGTTTGTGTTACCATAACGTGAGTCACATTTTCTAATGTTTGTTATCTCGGGAAGAATTTAGTATAACATCCCAGGATTTCAAGGATAAAAAGGATATGATCGGATAGAGGAGATTATCCTGATCAAGGACGAAACTTATAGTTTTCGAGATATTCGCGTTTAAAGTTGAAAAGTTGCAATATTTTAATAACATATTTTCGATATATAAAATTAATTTTTCACTTCTACTATATATCCACCAGCACGTCACCAATTTATTTGTACACATTTACTTTATATAATATAGTGCAAAAATAGCTTTTAATATACATTTAAATTATTGYTGAATTATGATTATTTACGAATAACAAATGAATTACAAACTTTCAAATAATCAGTGTTACCTTATCGACATCATTTGTAAAATCACTAAATGAAATAAAGTGAAGAGATTATACCCAAAATACGAGAATTAACAACCTATAAAAAAATAACCCTTTTTGCGTGGGCACGTAGAACTCCTTTTTCGTGCGCGGTCTTCGGCCGCGCTCCAAAAAAAAAAATAACCCTTTTCGGTCGAACACCGGGGTGTACCAAATTTTTTTTCGCGTAGAACACCTTTTTACGTGGGCGGCCTTTGGCCGCGTTGAACAAAAAAAAAAAAAAAAAAATAACTCTCGTCGGTCCAAAACCGGGGTGTATCAGATTTTATTTTGCGCTGAACTCCTTTTTGCGTGGGCTACTTTCGGCCGCGCTTCAAAAAAAAAAATAACTCTGGTCGGTCCAACACCAGGGTATAACAAAATTTTTTTCCCGTAGAACTCCTGTTTGCGTGGCCGACCTTCAGGCCGCTTAAGTTTTTTATATTTTTTATTGTTTATCAACGATTATGTTTCCTGTATTTGGGGTATAATAATATATTTCTTTATATTTCGACTAAAGCTCGCTCTGTGTTCTGTGTAGACGTGTTTCGGCTTATCCTTTGCGTATTTCGCACAGTACACATCC
>NW_017534988.1:3335-11965 GCF_001853355.1 Bactrocera latifrons | reverse complement strand
GAAAACATAACAAAAATATCAGCATTCTTAGTACAAACAGGATTAAAACCACAACTATGATTATGTTTTTAAACTTCCCATTACTTATTATTTATTTTGTTCTTAAAACTTTTCTATTAGCTACAGAACATTTTATTAACTTTACACCTAAGACTTAATTAAGCAATAACTATACATTTTATATTTACATCTGCGAGCCGAAGGTCCTGGCAGCCAATGCTCCTTTTTTCGTGGAAAAGTAATTGTATTATTGTTTCACATTTTTATAAATAAATAAATAAATATTTTTTGTTGTTGTTTTAGTTTGTAAAATATTTTAGCATGGTAAAACTGATTATTTGATAAATTTACATATTTATTTTTACAAATGATGTCGATAAGGTAACACTAACTATTTGACAGTTTGTTATTCATTTGTTATTCTTAAATAATCACATTTCAATAATAATTTAAATGTACATTAAAAGCTATTTTTGCACTATATTATACATATAAAATAAATGTGTGCAAAAGAATAAGTGATGTGTTAGTGTATATAAAATTTAAAAATATAAGTGCAAAATTAATTTTATATATAGAAAATATGTAATTAAAATATTACAAATTTTCAACTTTAAACGCGAATAACTCGAAAACTAGAAGCTTCCTGCGGATAATATTCGTGATGTGGAGAATCTCCTCTATCCGACCGTACCCATTTTATTCCCGAAATTCTGGGACGGTATACTAAAGCCGACCCGGCATCTCATCTGCAAGAACGTAGCCATGTCCGTCCAATGCATGTGTTTCGGGATCCAACTTCCGCGCAGCGATGTACTGAAGCAGGCTCAAACATGAGATATCTACTTGTCCACTAGCGAACGCAACTCTCCTGATTTCTTGTGCTCACTCTCTGCAATGCGAATAGCTCTTGAATGCGTACCTGTAAAATCAAATGTCGATTACTGAATCTTTGACTAAGTAATTTCATAGCAATTGTGTAGTTTTCGTCACGCATTGCAGTGATTGGATAGTACCCAAAGCAGCTCCTTTTAGGCATGAATTAAGATGATAGAATTTCTCCAAGTGTCCTATTGTTTAAATCTGCCAAAAAAGTTCGGCCTGTTCGTATATGCTCCTCCAAACGAAGATAGCTGCAACTGCGGCAGACGAGACTTGAGGATTCAACTTGTGTAACTCCCTCTTGAATGCTGCCTTAGCTCTAATGAAAGTCGCAGCGAATTCAATGCGAGTGCTGATCCTCTCTTCCAGTTATGACTGCGTTAGTCAAATTGAAGTTGAATACGATCGAGCTATTCTGATCTGACTGACAGCTCTACATGATCCATGAAATAAAGTTCTTCTACACCAAGTAGTGTTGAATTTAACTTAAATAACTTTAAAATTTAACTTAAATTTAACGTAAATGGAATGAATGTTACGTGGTAACTGTTTGCTCGGCAATATATAGTAATACGGTTTAAATTAAACTGTTTAACTAAATTAACAGTTCTAGTTCGTGATTTTCACACTGTATATTTTTGCAGAGCAAAATAGGAGAAAAACCACGAATAACAACACTAACAACCGCGATGAGTTAACTGTAGGATATGGTGATCTGTACACGGTACTGCGAAAGAGGCATCAAAATAAGCAATGTAACTGCACGCGGTATCACGTCGCGCAAGAATTTTTGCGCTCGAACGAATAGCGATTAAGAGCGAAATAGAACAAAAAGGCCGAATGCGTGTTGTTTTGTTCACGTTATAAAAGCGAATGTAATTTATTTAAGCAATTGCTACATCTACAGTTTAACAGGATTGCACAGTCAAAATTTACAAAAAGTAGTAAGTGATGCCACTTAATTATCAGGTGGCACTCTGAGCGCTCTGAACAAACACAAATACAGTTTCATGCATGGTTAAGTACAGACAGGCCCGTTCAAAATTTAATGGAAATAGAGTATTTTTGCATATAAAAAGGTAATGATTAAGAAAATAAGGGGTAGTTTCAAATAAGCCATAGTGAAGTATTTTAAATAAATGAGTACACATACATATGTATGCAAATTCGAAGTTATATTTTTTCTTTATCCTTTAGAACCAAAATAAGTTCATTGTACGACCATCGAAATTTTGAATTCTTTGGCTGAACAACTAGGTGATTTTTTGAAAAGCCAAAGGCCAATGTTCTAGGAGCGATTGAGGATATTTTTGAAAARAAAGCACTGACGATCAATAGCTTGCCTTTAAGCTTGACGTCCTGCATAACGTTCACATAAAATTTAAAAGTTTAAATAGAAATAACGAAAATGAACGATAGAGATTTTACAGAAAATAAATACAAATGAAATTTTGAGTTGAATGTAAAATGTGATATATTGAATAAGAAAATGTATGAATAAATATTTCACGTAAATTTGAAAGCTAATTCTATATAAATAAATTGTGAACAAAATTACAAAAGCGGTTTCAAATAGACCATAATTCAATCTATCTAAATGTACATAGGTCACGTACCCAAAACTTTCGCTTTTCGCGTTTTGTTTCATAGTTTTTTATTATTGAAATAAAAATCCTTAAAATATTTAGGCTGCTTTTAGTCAACATCGTTTTATTTTCTTCAACTTACGATTCAGTTCATTGTTTTGATAGCCTTCAAAGGGCTCATGTGGTCAAACACCCATTCAAAGTATGCCAAGGAAAACAAGTAAAGCCTACCAGCATTGCGTCAAGACTTTTACCGCGGAATTAACTTCTGAAGTAATGTTTTAATAAAAAATTAAAATTATAGAATTTGGAATGCCGAAAAATACAAAATATACCACGCTATGTTCGCCGGTTCGATGCTGTGTTATAATTTTAATATCTTGTATCAATTTTTTTTAATAGAACAATCTCTTTATTTAACAATAAATAACACATTTTAAAGCGGAAGCAAAGTTAAGTTACATGGTTTAGTTAAATAAATTCTGCAAAATAGTATTCGTCAAATTAGTCCATTTTTCGTTTTAATATATAATTCTTTTATTGCAATTCCTTGTTTACGACCTGAAACTCTTTGAAAAAAGAATTGGAGCTGTGAGACTGACTTGAAATGGACATAGAAGTTTTTGAAATCTTTTTGGACAGATCTTCTGGTTCGCTTTCATAGTAGCTCTGAATATTGTTTTGTGTTTCGGAAATGCACTCTGTCATGTCTGTGTGTCCATGCACATAAACTGGGTTTGGTTGTAGTGTAGCAGCAATGGCTGATAAGGTCAAAAAATTCAAACTTGTGTTGAAAACTTTATACCACTGAAGTAATCTCGATTCATTGTTGCACTGTTTACTATTATTCTGATCAACAATGTTTTTATCATTATTTATGCCGTCTCTATTGGTAATACCTAACATATTGCAATCGTTCCATTCAGTATTGTGAGTACTTGCTTTAATAGTTTCAGTATTAGTACTTTCTGAAAGAATGTTGGACCACTTGTTGTATGTAATTAAATCATTTTTTTCATTAAAAGGATCTGTAAGAACTGATTTGTCAATATTTTTATTAATAGGATGTTGGTGTTTTGGTTTGCTACGTTCAAAACTAGAACTAACTACACTAGATTTCGCTGACATAAAACTTGAATTTAACTTTGAATAATAATTCAAATTGTAGGGACTAAAATGATATTCTTTGTAATTCGTTGATGTACTAATGGATGATAAAGTTTGGCCTATTGAACACAAGCCAGGTGAAATTTGATTGCCTTTAATCACCAACTTTTGCTTCATCATTTCGTTCGAATCTGGCAAAGACTTATTCCTTAGAAAATCGCTTAAGGTTTCTTCAAGTAACGCGTTTTCGTAGTTGTTATAGTTGACATCTAGGTGGATACTATTCAAATTGGACATTTCATTGAATTCGATCAAATTCTCAGTATTAATGACCGAGTTAAAAGAATCCCTTCCATCTAATTTATATATTTTCGCAGCTGGTTGAAAATTGTCTAGTTTGTAAATCGGAATTAGCTCGATTTCATTTTTTTCATTCATCTGGCTATACATAAAACGAAGCTTATGTTCATTTTTACACCAGCCTCGAAGGGTTGACTCTGGCACTCCAATATCCCTTGAAACAGAAGCTTTGGTCTCCCCTTGATGAATACGTTGAATAGCCCGAATTTTGTCGTTAGGTGTTAGATTGCGCAATGGCCGCTTACCACGTGATCTCATGCGAATATTTAATTGTTGAAACACAGGTAGTTCCATAATCGCACTCGATGTTGCGCTCAGATAAGTCTTAAAATATAACGATTAAGAAATTAGATCAGTATTAGAAAAGAACACATAATCCTCCAGAAGCACGAGCTTGGATGATATCGAAAGATAAGATTATATTTCAATATTTTTCAGTAGTATCAGTAGTAGCAGAATAGCAGAAATACGGACTTTAAAAATCAAAAACAAAAAGTCTATGTGCTTCCGCGTTTAGAATTTTCCCAAAAGTGACAAACAATGCTTGTATTTCGATGATAATAATTTGACGTTTACGAAAATATTTCTTTGTATTTTTCCTTCACGATTTCGCGCAAAAAGCACAGTGGTTGTTGCAGTAGATGTGAGCTTAAACTTAAAAGTTATGGACACTACACGCGTTTTTGGCGCTATTTGTACTACACCACCTAGTAAAGCATAAATACATTTGTAGTTTGCTTCATTTCTGCTACTATGTATCCATTTTAAACACATATTTTTAGAAGAGGATTTCAAGTTACCACTTTTTCATAGCAGCATAATTAAAATATTATAATATAAAGGGATCTATATCCACAAACAATAAAATTCTAAAATTATTTATAAAAAAAAAAAACCATGTTTTTACTTGAAGCTTTTACAAATAAACATTTTTATACGAAATTTGGCATATTGCTTATGCTGGGGATTAAAATTTGTGTAATCTTGCAACATTTTGCTAGAGAAAATAATAGTTTTTTTCATCTAACGGTTGCATGTATCAGCTAAAACTAATGAAGATGTACTTGGCCCCATCCTCTAATAAGTTTAATGCACATCTCACAAATCACTTAGAATAAAATGTATCTTCACTAAAATAAAAACTTTAACACCAAAACATATGGATGCAGTAGGACTGCAACCACGCTTACTTATAGCATAATTTTAGATCCCACTTTTTAGTATACAAATCAAGCACCAATGACTATAACGGAAAAAAGCCAAATAACCAAAATTGAGGAGTATGAATGAACTATAGACACAAAAATTGGCTGAATTAGGTCTTTCTTACWCCTAATATAATTCATACACCTAATATAAATATTTTCGAACTTCGGAGTGACTTTATGCCCTTCCTTACTTATTATTTTTTAGTTTGGCATCTTGTACCTGGGATTAAAATTTAATTTGTGTGGAATTAAACTATTTTCTTTTTAATCACGAATTTGGAAGTTTAGTTCAACTGTTCACAAGTAAGGACAAGCTAATTTCGGGTGTAAACGACCACTAAAATAATTCGCAACTCTCAGTTTCATTTTTTATAAAGTATTTTATAAAATTACAATATGAAACATGTAGAACAAAGCGTTTAACAATTTGATATGGTTCCAAAACTGTTTTAATTTTCGGAAAAATCCGAATCTCTTCAATTAAATATCTTACAAGCTCCATAATAGGAACAACCTTATGCTTATTTCAAAGCCCAAAAAACTCTAATCAACATAGTTGGGGCGTTCACAACCTGTCTTAAAGCATCGTAAAGTCGTAAAATTTTAAATTTTTACACTTGTTTAAATAAAAATTAGGGTTTTCATATGTCTCTTATAGTTATAAGTTATAACGATTCGAAAACATAGTATTGAGAATTTTAAATGTGTAAACTAATTTTTGTATGTAATCCAACAACAAATTTTTTTTAAAMAAGTTTAAAAATTTAAAATTTTACGACTTTACAATTTAAGACAGGTTGTGAATACCCCAAGTTTTTTAACGCTAGTCGCTATGCAACGATGCTTGATGAAAATACTTTGAGTTTAATTCGTTCTGCGTCAATTATTTCTAGAATGTCGACGTARATGCAATTGTTTAAATTGACAGCGTTTTAAGGTGGCCAAAATAATATTGTTAAATGGGGTTAAAAGTAATGTATCGAAATAAATTTGAGTTTTAATGTATATATTAATGATAAATAAATAAAAACTAATCTTGAGCTTGTTATTCGAAAATGATAGGAAGAAAATTAAAATATTAGCCACGAAAAGTATTGTAATCCTGTTGAGCAGCATAAGGGAAAAATATTCAAAAAAGAGAAAAGTACGGAGGCTGCTACTCGTATCAGGGAATAGTCAAAATTGTCAACTACTCCAAAAACATAGCTAATACTTTTCATGATGTGAATACTCCTGAAACTAAGGGTACTAGATTCAAAAACTTAACCCGTTTCAACTAAATGTTATGCTATGCTTTTCAAACTTCTTATAACTTAAAAATGGAATTACATTTTTTTTTAATCCTACATTGTGGGAACAACATTCTGACAATATTTAAACGCACCCTCATACTAAAATCAAAAGTATTGACTTTCACGACACCTAACATAATGCCTTCCGTCAAATTCAATAAGGGTATATTGGCTTCATCCGCCAAAAACACGTTCCATGAATTTTGGCGAACCAAAAGCGAACTGCCAAATTTAGGTCTTTCCTGTATATTGAACTTAAACTAGCTCATTGCTTTTAAATTTACGTCACTTCAAAAGATGCCTGCTATACGTTGGTTGCCCTTTTTAATTCGGGATTAGAGAAAAAAAAGTGTACTCATCGGAAATCGCCTATTGTTATTCGAAATAGTGTCTATTAAGGTCTAGGAGTATATACATTTGCATTCGTTTGAACAAAGATGATATTCGGTTGGAAGTCAGGACTACATGTATATATATTTTGAGTACTCAAAAATGCAGTTGTTTCAGTCGATGTGTGAGGAGCATTGTCGTTGTCAAGAGTGATCAATCTGCGGCGGTTAGTTTACTTGATTTGAAAGACAACTGAAGTTGCAGCATTGTTGTACAATTTAGACTTTAAAATCGTCGAGTTCAGCGTCTAGACTTCTGCAAACGTGCCCGTGGTGGCTATGTAAAAGAAATCTAGTACCGTATATAACGGCATCAAATGTACTTTTGCAGGAATAATAATAAAAGAATTTTATTTTAACATCAATTTCATTTATACAAACAAAAAAAAAAATATTTTATTAATTGCTAGCTAAATATTTTAAAACTTAGTTGTAATCATTTGAATAAAAATGGCATAGATATCAGTTGGAATCATAGAGTTATGCGCTATTACAAAACTTCTCTTTTCTATTTATCAGTTAAGATTGTAGCTGCATTCAAATTTTGACACAACCTTTTCACCGCCAACAGCAACAGCAAGAGTATAATATTTTTTGCGACACCAAAATATGTCATTTGAAATGTCGAATTATATTGTGGAAACTTATGCAAAAACATCTGCGTTTGGGATGCCTCAAATATTAATATATACTATACAAAGATTCGGGTGGAGTTTCTATTGCTAGCAATCTCACTTTGCCATTTGCACAACACATCCCCGGCGTTTCACTTTGAAAATTAGCCGGATCACAATGCGGCAAATTGCAGCCACCATTCCAATGTATGAGTACATACTGTAATCAATCTGATTGTTGTAWTTAAAAGCAACTGTCAAGAAAGTATTGGGAATTCTTGATTTCCCTCTTTCATCTTCTGCTAATTTGGAAGACAAGTAAATTTTTTTTGCTAGGTTTGTACAATTGTCCTTAATTATGATGCAAAAAATTAACGAAATCTGTCAACCAGGGTATTTACACCAGCCGTTTATGTCAGTCGACTCCTTAGTGTTTGGTGAATTTTAATATCAATGTATTTGTGTTAAAAATTTGGTCATACACTCAACAAATACCATTGAGCAAGCACCGTATTCACCGGATATGACCCCCTGTTACTTTTACCTTTCTTCACACTGAAATATCCACTTCGGTGAACATGACGCGACTCAATTGACATGAATATAAATTCGCCGCGAGAGCTGAAGGTCATCCCGGAAAGTGCCTATAAGAAGTCTTTTGACAATTGGAAGAAACGTTGGCACATGTGTATCGCTTCAAATGATGTTACTTTGAAGGCGATAAAATAAATTTTGATGATGATTGAAACATTTTCGTTTTATTTATAAATTCCCGATACTTTCTTGACGGGGTCTATGTATGTATATTATATTGAATTCTGGGTAAATGAGCTTGTGACCCCCCTCTTAATATAACACGCCTACACCATACACATACACACCATACTCAACACATCTAAACCATATTCATCATCCACACCTCACACTCAACACACCTGCATCATATACACCACACACACGAGGACACAATGGACGAAAGGGACTGACGGACGGCGTCAAACCTCTTTTGTTCTCTATTCGCGCGCACTTACGCATCATTTAAAACCATTTTTCATACGCTCTAATTAGTAAACAAGGTGAGTGCAGGTAATATTTTCAATAATAAGCATATCGAAGCTTTTTACATGGTCCTTCGAGCCGTACCGGACGGTACTATTGATAACATAACTAAATATAATAAAATTTTAATAAT
>NW_017534988.1:0-2925 GCF_001853355.1 Bactrocera latifrons | reverse complement strand
ATATATGTATGTACAAATGTATGCACCATATGGCAAAATGAACGAAGTGACGTGACAAAATCGCAAATTGAAGCACAAGTGAAGTGGTGGGATATAACTAGCAAAAAAAAAACCAATTGAGACAAAAAAGGAATGAGGAACACACAACAACACCAACACCAAGAGCTAGGGAAAAGGAAAACCGGCACAGGCACATACACTCACACAAATATTATCCCCAAAAGCCCCTGGCGGAATTCATATTATGCAAATCGTATATAATATATATACATACCCACGAGTGAACTTGAGAAAATTAYCTACGGTCGGTTAATTCTCTTTTCGTGTTTTTTTCGTGCAAACATACATACATACATATATACTTATATACATGCGTATATATATGCACATACAGGCGCATATAAATATATACAATATATGCTAAAAAGTATACCCCATTGACATCGGATACAATTTATACCAATAAATATAACAAAACGGGATTCTGATAACATACTTATATATTYGTACATATGTAAGTGTATTGTCACATATGTAGATACGCTACTGCTTCAAAGTTCACATTGGCATATATTCCGCGATACCCTTTGGGTTTTGGCTAACAAAACCAAGTAGGATTGCGTATAAAATATATTCAAAGTCACCATTGGCATATGTCCCGCAATACCCCTTGATTTTTGATCAACAAAAACAAGCAGGATTGTATAAAAAAACCCAAAGCGTAATACATATGTACATACATACATATGTGCAAAGTGCAGTGATCCCTAAAACGAGCGCTCATTAGAACATAATAAATAAAATATCCAAATTTAAGCGATTAATTATTATTTAATTTCAAAACTTTTATTAACTTAAAAGAGTTCGCGATTAGACATATTATAAAATACGTTAAGGGTTATCGTTATATCAATATCTTTCCAAGCTCTTATTCACTCAAAGAGTTCTCGTCTAATCATATAAATACATATATATACGAAAATATTTTTGAAACTCTTACACACAAAAGAGTCTTCTGTTTTTTTTATATACGAAACTTTTTCTAAACATCTACAAGTCTAGGTTTCTCTAAGACGTTTAAATTTCTCCATACATCTTATAAATGAGCTCAGATTCAAAAGAACATAAAGCAATACAATCACTAAAAGTTCCAAAGATGATTTCTGACGAAAATACACCTGCAGAAGCTACAGGCTCGAAGCAAGGTGCTACGAAACAGAAAGGTTAGAAAGACATATCATACTCTAAATACATTTCTGAGAGTGATAATAAAATATTGCAATCGATTTGCTTCTCGCCGATTCAGGAAAATTTTGAATCGTCTCGTCTCCACAATTGTAGATAATGACGATTCAGATCTACCAGAAAACTTTAAACCTTCGGCTTACGCCAAATTTGAAAACTGCTTAGACCAGTATAAAGACACAAAAATTATGATCGCAGATCAGCTAAAATTAATTAAAGGAATTGTATCTACTCCACAACCGAGAGTAGAGCTGCCACAAAGACAAGCCCAAGAGGCAAGTTCAGGCATTCACCTTAAATTGCCAGCATTCAACACATATATTTCATCCTTCCCATATCCTTCCGGGACATGTTTACAGCTGTGTAAATAAACCATCCTACATTATCACAAGCACTGAAATTGTATCACCTCAGATAYAAAACCAAAGGTCGAGCAGGTGTAATAGTCAAAGAGTTCGCTCTCAATGACGAAAATTTMAATTTTGCTTGGGAAGCTCTAAAATTACGTTACGAAAACGAGGGAATATTGGTCGACAAACGGGTGACGATATTAATCAATTTACCAAAAATTCAGAAAGAAACAAGTGAAGAATTCAAAGAGCTTCAATCCACTGTTTCAAATTGTTTGTCGGTTTTATCGACATAGAATATTCCCACTGATAATTGGAACCCCATTCTGGTAAATATATTATATACAAAACTGCATTATCAGAAAAATCGTTACTTTTATGGTAGCAATCGCTCTCATCGCGAAGAAAGTRCCCAACGTGGCAACAAATGGAAGAATTTCTTACTACCCAATATAAAATTGCCGAAAAGGTAGAAAAAAAGCTAGTCAGAACGAAAAACGTTCAAAACGACCTCAATAGAACCTTCAATAGACCCCAAGCAAGTAGCCACAATAATTTAAATAGAAACTTTTTTAAAAGTCAATCATTCACATCCGAACAATATAAACAAACGTCATGCGAACTTTGTAGAGRAGGTCACAAACTCAAATCGTGCGAAAAATTCAAAAAAATGAATATTAGCGATCGAAATAATTTCGTAAGAATGAAAAATCCAACTGTTTGTCACATACGCATACGCTTATAGATTACGAGAACAAATTTAATTGCGTTTACTGCCATTAAAGACACCATTGAATGTTACGTATAACAAATTTTTCCAGTTCATCCCCAAACAGCGCAAACGTAAAAAGAGCAACAGGTTTGATTGCCACAATAAATTCTGAACACTTCCAAGAAGCACCATGCTGCTCAAAGGCGGTAAAAACCCAAACGCTACATAGCGAAAATCGGAGTAGGGTACTATTACTGTTTAAACTCAGAGCTTAATAGACCAAGGATCACAACGATCATTTATAGCGTCTAGGGCAAAAAACAGGCTACAGTTGCCAACAAAACTGGCCAACTTTGAAATCACGGGAATGGGCGGAAGGGTTGTTCAGAACTCAAATAAAATCTGAAACATTACCCTCTTTTCCCGAAAGCGGATAAGCGATACAAGCAGAATTTATTTTGTTACCACAATTAACCAATATGCTACCAAGCTATCACATAAATAACAATCATTGGCAAAAGGTTTCACACCTAAAACTAGCAGACCCAAACTGCAGCACCCCCGCTCAAACAGATCTTCTATTAGGCAGCGATCTCATACCACAAACAACTCTCGAAG
>NW_017534987.1:20262-21217 GCF_001853355.1 Bactrocera latifrons | reverse complement strand
GCCTTTTCAAATAAAGGCGTCCATGCTAAGGTCTCCCACACTGATGAAAGGCTACGTGGCTGTCTTTGTCTGTTTTACGACAAAAGCAGTCCATCTCGAGCTAYGTACTAATCTGACAAAAGAGGCTTTTCTCGCGGCATTTTCCCGCCTCGTCGGACGACGTGGTTTTCCGTCAAAACTCATGAGCTACAATGGCAAGACATTTATAGGAGCTCAAAGAGCCACTGAAAAACAGTTCATGGACTTTATCAAACAAGTTTCACCTGAGATTGTACAAAAGTACGCTCCYCAAGGCATTAATTGGCAGTTCATCCCTCCAAGCGCTCCTCATATGGGTGGTTTATGGGAATCAGCGGTAAAAAGCTTTAAATCCCACTTTAAAAAGGTAGCTGGAAACTACAAATTTTACTTTGAAGAATTTACAACATTACTAATTCGTATTGAAGCCGTTCTCAATTCACGGCCATTGACGACACTCTCGCAAGATCCCTCAGATCTAACAGCTCTTACACCATGGCACTTTCTGAAAGGAGCACCCATTCTGGCCATACCTGAGCCAGGCGTGGAGTCGTTTTCCTTGCTAAATAGATGGGAAAGAATTAAAATTTTCCGTCATGATTTCAGCCGCCGATGGAAGGAGGAGTATATAAAGGACCTTCATAAAAGGTACCGCTGGAAGGCTCCCGAAAAGGCGCCTAAGCTTGGAGATCTTGTCCTAATACATGACGACTGTCTTCCCCTACAGAATGGCGGCTTGGTCGCATAGAGAAGCTACATCACGGTCCGACGGTCACATACGAGTAGTTGACCTCCGTACTCAAAACGGAACTCTAACAAGACCGCTCGTTAAACTATGCTTCTTACCAACCGCAGATAATAACGAAAATGCACATAATAAACAATACGTACAATAATACCGACACGCAGAAATTGAAACATCCGTTTAATACCTAAA
>NW_017534987.1:0-19947 GCF_001853355.1 Bactrocera latifrons | reverse complement strand
AATAGCACACGAGTGCTGGTAACCACACCGGCACCGCCAGCGGAGCCGTATCGCTTACGATGCCCCCTTTGTCGCCGCCCCCACCGACTGCAACACTGTGGACTCTTCAAGGGCATGTCACCCATCCAGCGGCAGCAGGTAGCASAGGCGCATGGGCATTGCAACAATTGTCTGGCACACACGCACGGGACAGAGTACTGTGACTCTGGGGCTTTGTGCCAAAAGTATGGCAGGCAGCATCACACGCTGCTCCACCKCACTCCAAGACGTGAGGTCAGTCGGCCACCTGCCTCTCGCAGACCGCAGCAAACCAACCGTGTGGCACGACGACGAAGACCGGTACCACCCCCTGAGTCCCGTCTATGGCGTCCACGAAACGCAGCACCCACCAGGAGCCATCGTCAAAGGCCACCCTACCGGCGCGCATCCGGACTTAGCAACGTTRTGGCAACGTTGCAACAACTCCAGCGATTGCTAGGCTGAACATTCGCCTAGGGGGGCCGGTATGGCTAAATGAGTTAAATTTCCCGCCCTCATACACCACACAACACACCATTCAAAAAGCAACACTGGCACATTCGGAACACTTGGAGACAACACTCAACTGGAAGCAAAAGCCTACACCACACAACACACCACTCAAAAGCAACACTGGCACATTCAACACACTTGGAGACAACACTCAACTGGAAGCAGAAGTCTACACCCACACACGTGCCAATCCATGCCGTCCATCAACCTACCATAACTCTCCAAAGCCCAACGAACAAAAATCTTCGTCCTGGAAGAGGCCGGCCCTTTTTGTTCGATCACTATCTACGAGCGATATACAGCGTTTCTCTGGCTATTTTCGACGCGCAGCAGAATTTATCGGTTTTTTCTAAAACATTTTGCTTCATCAGTGGATTTTCGACGCACAGCAGCTTTTCTCGGTTTTCTCCAATCAACTTAATTACGATTTTTTCTATATACTTGGTATAACCTCCATTGGTATCCGACCAAGGAGCTCATCAACATACTTACATTTACTGCCTCAACATACCTTTACTGTCACTCCACTGGTATCCGACCAGGGAGATTCTTCTTTTAATCTGTGAAACACTGTGGAAATCTTGTGCTTATAATTATTAAAGAATTAAAGCCAATCATTTGGCCATACAACAAAAAAAGGTTTTTTTATTCCGAAGTGGGTGCTAAAGTGTAAGTGCTAAATTAATTATATACATAAGTAAGTGATAAAATAACTAATCTCCGAAAATGGCATATTTACGTTGATAGTTGATATATTCGGTGTATTAATTGACTTTATCGAGCACATTGTTTTTAACGCGGTGCGGCAGTCAAGTAGTCGATGTCTCTTGAGATCTGGTAGTAGATCGAAAAATGATAAGAAGTCTGCACCTATAATCGCCTGCGAAACGTCGGCAATTACAAACGTCCACACTTCGGTATTGTCGACACCTCTGCGCCGGAGGCGATAAGGAAACTCATTTTTGCAGTAGTGTCGAATATGTGAAGGCGTTTGTTCGTAAGGTTTTCAGAACGTTTGCCTGATTCTGAAAAACAGTTGGCTGAGCAGGCCTAATTTGAGTCGGTTGGTGGCTACCGATGGCCCATTTTGCACGGCTTTCTGCCACGGGCGTTACGACCAAATTTCGCGTGATACCAGCACATTTCGTTGGAGCTGTTGTGTGAGTTACGGATACCTGTCGGAGTCCTAGATCTAGGTCTAGGCCGAAACCGGTGTCCGTTGTCGCTTCCAACTTGGTCGAGTCGTTGTTTGAGTGCTGCTATTTCGGCTCTCAGATCTTGGTCGGTAGATTGTTGTACGGTGCACAATTCGCTGTAGGCTCCTTGACGCAATTTAATGGAATCAGCGATCTTCAACTTTTCGACGATTGGCACATTTGTAGCAATGTTTGCCGCTTGCGTATATGTAGGTAACCGAGTGATCCACAGGTCGTGAAGTATGCTCTCGCTTAACGTGGTTCCCGCGGCGCGCTTCATCTCGTTGTAAAGGTCGATTGGGCGCCGTTCGCCCAGGGGCATCTCGCGAAGTACACGCTGCAGGCGTCGCTGCTGGCTTTCCGTAAAATTTTCCAACAGTTTAGTCCGAATGTAGCAGTATTTATTCGTGCGCGGATTATCCTATCGCATCTGTGGCAACGGCAGTCGTGGTACAAAATGCTGTGTTGTAGCATTTTCTAAGATGTTCCCTCCTTCAGAAACCAATTGACTTTCGTCGAGACTCATAATAAAAAATTTAGAAAAATAGCAATTAAAAATGAAAATGTGGGGGGTCACCAATGCTGAGTGTTCGTGTGGTCACGTCCTTCTACGACGAATTTCCAAAAAGAAATAGAGCGATCTTCGCATTTTATTTTACATAAAGGTTTGACACAAAAGGAAAAGAAAATCATACATAGCGAAATGTCAAAGTAGCAGGTAGAGTTATTTTCTGAGCAGTTTCGTGTACTTTTTAAAGGTGATTAACACATTTTTATTAATATATTTTCTAAAAATTTTATATTATTCTCTAAAGCTCTCTTCTTATTGCGTAAAAATTCTATATCCTGCGATTTTTTGTCTAATTCCTCCCGATGCATTCTTTTTCTAGGTGTTCCTTCTGTTAAATATTCTTCTGTTTGCATTTACCTACTATTTGCCCAAGTGCTAACTATTTCAGAGTTACCTAAAGAGGAAGAATATGTATGATCCTCATTATATAGGGGTTGAAGGGATGTACCCAAAGTCTCAACTTCAAACATATTAATGTTGGAAGGCGAGACCCTTCTAATTGGAGAAGAGCTAAGGCGCATATAATAATTATTATAATTTAAAGAGTCGGTTAAACATCTGCATACAGTTTCTAATAGTTTGGCGGGGTACTGGTTACGACGTATATATATAGTTAAAATAAAATATTAGTAGTATGTTTGTAAAATAAATATGAATTCATTATAACGTTGAGAACAAATAAATTGGTTGTCTCTATTTCTATTACGTTTATGTTTATCATATATATGTATGTAAAGCAAGTGGCTTCATATTGATCAAGATCAAAAAAATAAAAACACACTTGTTAATATAAACAAATAGATGAAGAAAATCACGATTTAGGACGACCCTCGTCACTTCTTGGTCACTTATTTGCTCTAACTTTACATATTTATTTACTTACGATAATATTATGTACATAATGATATCTCCTGGATATTCCTCCTTCTGATGTTAAGGGATAAAGCCGCACCCCCAAACTGCAACCAGCAACACACTTTCTGCAAGGCATCCTACACAAAATTAAACAACAAATATTAACAAATTTAATTAATTAATATTACTATACTTACATACGCTGAATATCTCTTCGAATGATGATTTAATTTTTACTAAAAACAAACTTAAAATAACTACTTAAATACTTAATAACCCGGGCTTCTTAAGCTTAAAAAAATGTCCGTTGATTTGACAAATAACACGGTTGCACGATATACGTAGTTTATAAACAAATATTATATAAATATTTTTTTATAAAATTGGAAACATTTAATAATATATTGATACAATAGTTAATATTTTGGACAAAACTGATTAAATTTTATATTTAGGAATTTAAATAATCGAAAAATATTTGAATATTTTATAAAAGTATTGTTAAAGTTATACATTTTAAAACCTAACACGGCAACACACTATAGCAAATTTGAGGCATTTGGTCGTTTTAGTAGTAAAATCTTTGGGGGCAACCCTTAGCAAGTGACTAATTAGTAGCAGAATATTTGAGGGCAACCCGAACCAAGTGCCAATTTGTAGTAGAATATTTAAGGGCAACCCGTATCAAGTGCCTAATTTGTAGGAGATTTTTGCGTATGACTTCAGTTAACAGACTTCAGTTAATTTTGGTAAAAAAATAAAAATACTAAACATAAAATTTACTTCAAGATTTATGTACATACATAAGATTTAACACTAGAGGTATTGCACAAAATAAATTTTCAATATCAGTGCGCTGTTTTTTAAGTTTCTAAGGTCTTACAGCCGGTTTCACGTAACTGATTTAAGTGAAAATTAATTTATTTCAGTTTCACCATGATAATTCGGGTGGTGGAGCACGGTGCTCGTTCATTCCGTAGTTGTGGTTGGCCGTGGGGAAACGGTCGGCCAAGTTATTCCACAAATGTTAAATAAAAAACAAAATGTTTCCTATAATAAATATATTTAAATATAATAAATTGGAAACACACTTACCACGTCTTAATCGGTGAGCGGTCGCAAAAGAAGATAGCGCGCAACTTTTAGTTATGGTTTAGTTGCGCGCGAATTAAACTTCGAAAAAAGTTCGAATAAGATGAAAAGAAAAGATTGCTTTGCCGATACAGACGTGGCAAAAKAAATTGGGCGGGGTCGGCGTTAACATTCTCCCCGCCTTGCAGTATTACTGCAAATACAGTTTACAAAAGATTACTTAAAACTAACTTAACTAACTGGCTCCTGCACTTCCTCTTCCACGTCTTCTTTGCAGATGGGGTGGCCGACGAGACGAATCGAGTCAAGTTCGGTCCGGGAAATGCCGCTGAGATGAATTGAATCTCAGTCGGTCATTGCCATGCCGTCACCACCTTCCGAGGTCGGCGAGAGGACTAGAGTCTAGCTAGATCCTGGGTAGGTGGTGAATATGAGATGCGTTTGCAGCCAGTGCACTTTATTGTGCCGATGTTATACGACGCCGGATATTATATATCGACGTATTTTGGGCGATGAGTTGACCCCCTCTCCTTAATAATACGGCGTGCACCTGCTTGATGACGAACGTCTCGTCCAAGCCTTCGCTTCGCATGGGGTGGCCGATGAGACGAATCGAGTCTCGTTCGGTCCGGACAATGTCGCTGAGACGAATCGAGTCTCAGTCSATCGTTGCCATGCCGCCAATCCGAAAGGAAGTTGCCAGCACCCCGAAGTCGGCGAGACGACTCGAGTCTGGCTCGATCTTGTCCATGTGGTATGCGGGAGAGGCATCGTTGGTCAGAGCTTTGCGTGTTACCGTCATGAACTAAGGTGGGCTGATTGTATACATTGGTCGAAATGTTCCTACTGCTGTTGTTGCTGTCGTTAGCCACCACGGCCGATGTGGAAGAGCCGTTCGAGATGGCTGTTTCATTCAGAATGCTAGCCAAATGATGTGATGGTGATAATGTCGGTGTTGGGGGCTGTTGTGGTGGCTGATGCAGCTGACGCTGCTGGATTTGCAGCGGTTGATGCAGAAGTAGTTCTTGTTGCGCTGTCACCGTAGGGCTGGACGCCATGGGTGATGAAATGTGCGCTGGAGACATAGACGGCAGCTGTGCTTCACGCTGCGTTGACTGCTGCCGTTGTTGTTGCTGATGCTGTTGTGGTAATGGCTGTTGCCGCGGCAGTGACTGAATCGCTGTCTGCGTCTGTGTTAGGATCTGAGTAGGCGTTGACGTCGGCAGTGGCTGTGACTCCAAATGTGAAATTTGTTGTTGCTGTAGTATTGATTGGAGACTAGCTGGTGCATCTGGTGTCGCCGTTAACATTGCAGCAAATGGATCGCCTAGCAACTGGTGCTTAGTATAATTTTGTCTACAAAAATGGGGTTGTGTTTGTTGTTTCGTTATTGTTGAATTTTGTGCCTCACCTTTGCCATTTACTTTTTCTTCTTCGGTAGGAGCGGAACCTGTTAAGATCCAACCGAACACTGTTCGTTTTGCAACAAGTGATCCGAAGATTTTCGATTTTACCCCATTTAGAATGATGTTCGGGTAAAGATCCGCTCCAATCAACAAGTCAACCATTTGACTCTTATAGAAATTATTATCCGCTAAGGGGATATTGGGTAACTTTTTTAAAATTGAAAGGTTAATTGACCTGGATGGAAGCAGTCCACAATGTACATTTAATGTTGTTTTTCTTAGCGTGGTGGGAATTGGTGGGTTTGGATCCAATCCTTGACTGCAAGGTTGGTATCCGACCTTCACCATCAGCCGACTCAATATTAGGATGAGTACTCAACTCGCCTTTGAGGTTTGATACTCTCTCAAGCGTTTTAACCCGTTTGGTTAGAAMCTTGTCTAACTCAACCCATTTTGGGATCTCTGAATCCGAATCCAGAGATTGTTCCCAAAGCGAAAGTGTATAGTCCGGTAGTCGAATAGAACACAAATACGTGAATATGTCATCCCAGCTATCTACATTGATGCCATGTATTTGTAAAGCTGATATGGAGCTATTTATCTCCCGCTGTAAATTTCTGAATTCGGTCTCAGATTCTGTAGAAATATGCGGAAGCTTGAACAATAAATTTAGTTGTGTGTTGACAAGCACTCGCTTGTTTTCATACCTACACAACAAATTATTCCAAGCCAATAGAGCGTCTGCAGCTGTGATAAATGCTCTGATGGATTCCATTGTTTTGGAAATTGAACCGGAACTGCAAATTAATTGCACAAAATCGGATCTAAAACTTGAAATGAAAATTTAAAAATATTTGCAAATATGTTGCAAAAGTTCAAAGGTTACAGTACCAATCACGGACAAACTACAAATTGGGTTGATGATAGGCAGTGTGTTGTTTCTTTATGAAGCGTGAATTTCCGAAAGAACAAAAAAAATTAATAAATTGAGTAAAGTATTTTCTCAAATTTAATTTGTATGTGCTTGCTGGGTAATCGTCCCAATGCACTTGCACGCCTGGTCTTCTGATGTGTACACAAACAAAATTGATGTATGCTTAATTACTTTATTACAATTGCGAATACAAATACAAATAAAATTCACAAGTACTTATTTGATTTATATCCACTATTCACTTTCACTTTGTTCACTGGGCTATTTTCGAACTATTTCGATTTCACCACTATACTGTGGTTTGTTGGGATGGCCTGTGCTGCTTTGCCTTTGCTGCTTGGCCTGTGCTACTTTGCTTTGCTGCTCTCCTTAGCTGTTTGGCTTTCTTGCCGTCGCTCACGCTTTTATTTTTATTATTATTTTTTTTTTGTTTGCACTCGCGAAACTGCAGCTGCGTTATTGCTGCTTGCCTTTATTGCTATTCGAGCAATATTAGGAAAGGCAGAATTGAGCGACTAAACTCAAATTAACTAACAGAAAACACAAAAAACCGAGAGAGATTGTTGACGCTCCAGACGATTTTGTGCGTACAAGAAATTTATTATGTTATTCGGATAACAGTGTGTTTTTTGTTTTGTATATGCAAAGTGAAACGATCAGTGCATTTGCCAGGTGTATTTATTGTTGTACTTAAATGAAGTACAATACTACCTGAAGTCTTGTGCGTGGATTTTGTGGGTAGAGTGCCGAAAATAATTTTTGATCTCCACTTCACACAGCACAATAGGTTTTGTACTTAAATGATGCACAAATTAACCAATCTATTGTATTATAGCTTGCAGAGCACAAATCCAAAATATGTTTGGCTGTAACTTGCGAGTTGCTGAATCGGGCAAATTATGCACTTTCACTTTAATTAAAATCAACTTGTTACCYGTTATCCGGCTCGAAGGACCAATGATAATTCGGGTGGTGGAGCACGGTGCTCGTTCGTCCCGTGCTTGAGGTTGACCGTGGAGAAACGGTCGGCGCAAGTTATTCCAAAAATGTTAAATAAAATACAAAATGTTTCTTATAATAAATATATTTTACAAAAAATAAATTGGAAACACACTTACCACTTACTGGATCGGTGAGCGGTCGCAAAAGAAGAGAGCGCGCGACTTTTAGTTATGGTTTAGTTGCGCGCGAATTAAACTTCGAAAAAAGTTCGAATAAGAGGAAAAGAAAAGATTGCTTTGCCGATACAGACGTGGCAAAATAAATTGGGCGGGGGCGGCGTTAACACACCATTTGACTTAATTTGTATTTAAATGGTCACCCTTTGCCATTTAAACATTAATTAATTACTGTCATAGCAGAAGATAAATTTATTGTAAACAAGTAAGGAAGGGCTAAGTTCGGATGTCACCGAACATTTTATACTCTCGCATGATAAAGTGATAATCGAGATTTCATTATCCGTCATTTACATATTTTTTTATTTTGCTGTAAAATTAATTAGATTAGGTTAGGTTAGATTATTCACTGAGTTCTTCGTGCTCGATATTAGGAACCTTGAAAAATTATAGTCCGATCACCACAAGGGATACCTCAGCTCAAATACCGTATTTGTGTAAAGGTTTATGCCGCTATCGTCATTGGTTCCTAATGTATATTTATATTATACAGAGAACGCATCAGATGGAATTCGAAATAGCGTTATATTGGAAGAAGGCATGGGTGTGAACCGCTTTCACCCATATTTCGTACATGTCATCAGGGTGTTAAGAAAATATTATGTGCCGACGTAGCAGTAGTAGTTTCCGAGATATGTACAAAAAACTTAGTAGGGACGGGGCACGCCCACTTTTTCAAAAAAAAAAAATTACGTCCAAATATGCCCCTTCTTAGTGCAATCCTTTGTTCCAAATTTCACTTTAATATCTTTATTTGTGGCTTAGTTATGATACTTTATAAGTTTTCGATTTTCGCCATTTTGTAGGCGTGGCAGTGGGCAGATTTTGCCCATCTTCACACTTAACCCTCCTATGGAGCCAAGAAATACGTGTGCCAAGTTTCATCATGATATCTCAATTTTTACATAAGTTACAGCTTGCACGGACAGACGGGCGGATGGACAGGCCGACATCCGGATTATAACTCTACTCGTCACCTTGATCACTTTGGTATATATAACCCTATATCTGACTCTTTAGTTTTTGGACTTACAAACAACCGTTATGTGAACAAAACTATAATACTCTTATTAACAACTTTGTTGCGAGAGAATAAAAATGGAATCTGACGACAAAAGTGATATAGAGTGCGAGGTTTTAATAAATATGTTTATAAATCGCCGCTCTCGTATAATGAGGGAAAGAAAACATTGTTTAACATGTTATGATGACGTTGATTTTCGGTATAGATTTCGTTTGACTAAACAGTCTGCTTCGATAATACTCGAACTGATTAGGAACAAAATCCAACACAAAACTATGAAGTAAGTATACAAGAAAGTATTTCCAATTAAAAGTTATGTTATTCTTTGGAAAATATTGCAGAAATGGTGCAATGTCTCCCGAATTAATGCTTTTAATAACATTGCGTTTCTTTGCAACTGGCTGCATGCAAAGAACCGGCGTTGACCTATGTGGCGTTTCAAAAAGTTCTTCCTGTCGCGCAATAAGGAGAGTGTGCCACAAYATTTCATTGTTAAGAGAACGCTTTGTAACCATCCCATTGGAATTAGAAATTCAAAGAGAAATTGAGAGACAATTCTATAAAATTGCAAAGTTTCCGCGCATTTTAGCAGCTATGGACTGCACACATGTAAGAATTCAATCACCAGGTCAGTAAAGTAAATACTTAATTTCAATTGATTACGATTATTTAAAATGAATGACTATTTCGGTGGGGAGGAAGCAAAACTGTTCCGAAACCGAAAAAAAACTACTTTTCAATTAATGGGCAAACGTTTTGTGACAGCAAACTGAACATAATGGATATCGTAGTCCGTCGGCCAGGATCGTCACATGACGCCATTGAACTGAAAAATTCACGAATATTTAGCCAATTTTAGGCAGGGGAGTTCGGAAATGCAATAGTCGTGGCCGACAGTGGCTATCCTTGCAATCGGTGGATAATGACACCTTTAAAAGTACAAACTCCGGCTGAGGCGTTATGCAATGAATCGCAAATCAGAACTCGTAGTTGTGTTGAACGTCAATACGGTGTGTGGAAACGAAGATTTCCAGTTCTTGCACTGGTAATACGAATGCACCTCGGGGTAGTAGGAAGTATTATAGTTGCAACGGCAGTTTTACATAATATATGTAGCTTAAACAACGATTACAACGCTCCAGCAGTCTACACAAATGAAATAAATAATATTATCGATGCAGTTGTTGAAGTACGAACAATCTCACGTTCAGGTCGAAATGAAAATTTATATAGAAAACATATAATACAAAACTATTTTGAAAGTTTGTAAACTTCTTCTAAATACTAAACAAAATCAACATCTTTATACTTATATCCTTTTATTTTAAAATTAACATATAAAAATATGCAAACCATTTCCGTTTCTTTCATATCACTTTCCATAACTTCCTTGTTTGGTATATTTCGTTGATGGGGATCAATTTCACCTGTTAAAAAATCTAACATACATACATATTTGTAAATATGTATTAAACATAAAAAAAGGTGAGTGGAGTCCCTACGCGCGGATGAAGTTATACTTCTTAGCGATATTCCAAGAAATGCATATCATTTTGTTTGAAAGAAAACTAGAAAACTTAAATTTATTATGCACAAAATTAATTTATAAAGCAAAGTATAAATGAAGGAATTTTGACTCGGAAAGTAGTTCTGTTATATTGTATATACAAGGCATATTGTTGCTTTTACACTAACAAAATATACAGCGAATTGTTAATCACAACAATACCAACATAAATATGACTTCAACCAAACAAAGAAACACGTGTGTGTGTATGTGGCTACAAAAAGTTTTAAAATTTGAAAGAAGCAAAAACAGCAACAACATACGTATCAACACATTTTCCCACACAAGCGTCGCTGCSCATAAACTATTTCTCGTCACGATGGCAAAACTGCTTGGAAGAAATGCTGCAACAGTGCCGGCAGCTCAACAAAAATGACAAAATAATGAAAAAAATTCTTATTTTACAGTTTATTCTCATAAAAGAATAAAAGGCAAAAATTAAAAAAAAAATGCTCCCGGCGGGCTGCGAACTAGTGAACCACCGGTGAACTCATCTTCACTCTCAAAGGCATCGAAGGAAGCATCATTTCTAATATGCCAGAAGGCAAAACTAGAAATGAAGTACCTCACGCTCTCAGATAGAACGATAGAGTACTTGCGAGCCAAAACACTTTCAATTTGCAAAGAAAGTATATTAAGAATTGACTACAAAAATAATTCTGCAGTATGGTCTTTTTTTGTTCCAACGGCCAACGCTTAATATTTCAACCAAAGGACACATTAAATAGTTGAGAATTCGCAGAAATGAAAAAGAAACGAAATAAAAGCAAATAAAGCACAAGCATACAAACATACATATGCATACACATGTGAATATGTCACCAACCAAAAATTTAAACATTGTTTTGGACATCGCATTATAGTTGTCGATGGTGGCGCAGTGGTAGCGCGTAAGCGCTAAACAATTTAAAATGAGTGCACTGGTGATTCACTGGTTCGAAGTCCGCCGGGAGCATTTGATTTTTAAAATCTCGAACATTTTCGCCGACGTTAAATAGTTGCGCAACGCATTTGCGGAACTATTAACGCAAGAAATCTATCGCAACCTTTTCCGAACTCGTATAAGAAGTATAACTTCAATAAATAATTTTTAATGCGTAGCTACCGGAGTGATCCAAATCCTCAAAATTTTTTTTGAAGGTAGGCAGTCGCTGTCAAATTTGGAGTCCATCCCCCGCACTTGTTTTTCCGGCAATATTTCTTCTAATATTTTATCAATCTCGGAGTCAACTGGCGTTTTGTATAGACCTCCGCCAGTTCCATATGCATATTTTTTGGGGTCTGCAGATCGCTTTTTCATATCTGCTTTCAAATTGAAATATTTGGTTCGCAGATTTTATTTTGACCTCTCTGCTATGTCCACTTTGTCCTTTTGATCGGAACTCACTTTCCCTGTGGCCTTACACTCCAAAACACTTGCATTTTGCTGCACTAGGCTTAGCGAAGTAGAAATATCAGCAGCTGAAAAATTTTTGCTTCGAGCTATACTTTCCATATTTTTAATCACCACAATTTATTTGTTTACACAAATCAGCTGTTATTCTTACTAACATCCCTACCTTGTCATTTTTGGGTTGCCAATTCTGAATAATGGTGAAACGCTGTAAAGTTAAATAAATATCAAAATTAAAATTAAACTTAATTTTCATTGAAAGAATTTCGTGAAACCGGCTGTTATTGTCATAGTCTTAAATGTAGAATTCAGGAATATTATATTATCTATGGTTTTTGGTGCAAGTCGATTTCTTTTATCCGTTATTAAATTGCCTGCCAAGGAAAATACGTTCAGACGCCGCACTACTTGCAGGTATAGTTAATATTTTAAGTGCAAGTTTTGATATGCGTGGAAAGTAATTTTTTTGTAAATTGTACTCTTTCTGTAAAATATCATTCTATCTCATCTTCGATACGTTCCTGCGCGCCATGTTTGAAATATTTGGAAAAAAAAGAAGTTCAATTCATTTGCAGATGAAAACGTATTTGATGTTGAAGTAATTGGTGAAGATGGAATTTGTGGAGTCTCATTGTGTTCGACCGTGTAAAACTCAATATTGACTGATATCTCCTCAATGCAGAAATGCTTCACGTCTTCAATATAAATATCCCTCATAGCTTTTGCTGGAGGATATAAAAATAGCGCTACTTTGTGGTAAACGCTTAAATTAGCAAGCCATATACTGTCGATATATGTTGATATATTACGTTTAAAGCTGACTATTGCTGGAAGGTAGGTATGAACTGTTTCGCATATCGTTTTTAATCGATAAATTTAAGGAAGTGCAAAACATATTGACGCAAAATTACACCCCTTTAATTATTAGAAATTGTGTCGAAGTATTGGCACAATTCTATCATAGAGTTGACGATATTTATAATAATATCTAACAAACGACTTTGTTAATTATTTTCTGTTAAAATACTATTGATAGTCTACGAATTGTCTGAAATGGACTGAAGCATTACCAAGAAAGAGTTCCTGCGTGTGCGACAGTGACTTTTCAATGATGTTTGAAATGCATGTTGGAGATTCGATTTTTTTAAATATTTTACGAGGCTTTTGCAAGAACTAATTATAGGTTTTAAATCATTTGTAGTCTCAAATGCAGAATTTACTACGTTAGAGAATAAATTATTAGAACAATTGATTCTCGTGTAGTTTTATAATGCGCTTTTGATATTACTTCCTCTATCAGTCACAAATATAACTGATTCGAGGCTACAAATATCAAACTGAAAAAATATGCTCAGTAATTTGTTCTGAATATTTATACCTGTTGATTTCTCGAAATCCATACCCAAATATGCAACTATGCTTTTTAAATTGGAACCGTCGAAGAAATGCAGCGTTGCACATAAAAAATGTCTGTTCACATAATTTTCAGTCCATAGATCCGCGGTTACAGAAGCATTTCCTTCATCAACAACTTTTTTCAACACGATTTAATTTCGTTTTTCTTCTCCTCAGTCATTTTATAGGTCCTCCGCGAGATAGTAGTTGCATTTGGAATAAGGTCATGTATATTAACATTTTCACCGATCCAATTTTAATAAAAAATTCTGCTAATTTTTTAAACCCAGATCCTTCAACGGGAATAAAAGGGCGGCAATCCTCTATTATCCATTGTGAACATTGATAGCGCGTTCTTTGTCCTCTTGGCTTACATTTCTTATAACCACTTCCTGTCCAGAAATGTTAGCGATACATTTGTGACTTGATGCGTGCGAAGTACCATTATCACTTCTCACTTATTATATTTTGATCAGTCATGATTTTTTAAGCCTTTGTACCCCGCATTACTTTAGACGTTGGCTATCAGCTACTCAGCAGCAGATAAATATTAGTAGAAAAAAATACTAACAAATTCTCGTATAACTTGTTTTAATTTTAAAACTAAGTAACGTTATTTTATCGTTTTTACGAATTCACAAGATAATATTACGAAACAATTTATTTATTAGGGCTCACTTTTCCGATTTTCCCACTCTTAGATCTGTGTTCAAAGCTTCAAACCAAATTGAATTCGCCTTTGAAAATGTTTTCCTCTTTATCGCTTTTCAAATAAGTAAGAGAAGTACTCGGACCGCTGTAAGCACACATCTCGCCTGACACAAAACCCGCCGACATTTCTTGTAAATATAGTATCTCTTAGTAATTTTACTACGTTTTAATGTGGTTTATTGTAATATTTTAAAAGAAGTCACTAGTCACTAGAATGACGGGTTTCGTTTCTTTTAAAACCGCGTAGGTATAAAAAATATTTTGAATAGGCACAATATTTGTGAATGTATTCATGAATAAACGATGATCCACTTATTAGTGAATGTATTCATGAGCCTTTCAACGAATAGCTCAAGCAATTGTATGCAAAGAAACAAGCCAAGCCAAGTGTGAGCGATAAGTGAATGTGAGACATATTCACACTCATTATTACAGTGGCAAGACATGTGATTGTGAGATGGTAATATTTTTAGTGACAGCAAGTAGGAGTGAACCGTGATTCATGAATATGAGAGTATACTCACAAGCCAAGTATTCACTGCAGATCACTGTTTGCCACCCAAGTCGTCGCTAAATCAGTTGGTGAGTCCGCGGTTTTTATATTAATTCTTACATCGTTTTATATCAAATTTCTATGGTCCTTCAAGCCGTAACGGAAAAATAATAAAAATAATCACGGTTATAAATAAACTAATTAAAACTAAACTATTGGAAAAAACGGCAGTGAAAAAAAAAAATTAAAAAGTGGTTGCAAAAACAAAAAAAAAAAAAAACCGTTGGTGACAAAACTTTAGGAAAAAAAGCCCCGGTAGTGACAAAAAATTTGAAATAAAAAAAAGTACTGTGAAGAAAAAAAAGGAGAAACAACGGGTAATACAGGTTGAGAAAACCGTTGTAAAAATCAGAAAAAAAACCGTTGGTAGATATTGCGAAAAAGAAAAAAATTAATAAAATACAAAATGTTTGGTATGAAAAATAATATACACATACGTATGTAAAGTGGTAGTGGAGTGTTTTGTAACCCACAAGCAAACAAAAGAAAAAAAAGAATGAAAAAAGTATGGTGACAAAAGTCCAGTCTGAAAAATAATATAGACATACGACACTCATACATATATGTGTATACTGTAATAATGGAGTGACACATAACACACAAGAGAAAACAAAAAAAGATAATCACAACAACACCAGCAACTAGAGGAAAGGAAACACCAAAAAAAGAAGGACAGACCCAAGCAGAAGCACAGGCACAGGCCACACGTACACTCATATTATCCCCAAAAGCCCCTGGCGGAAAGCGAAGTGAGTTGTATCGTTTTTCAATTTTATATTATATACATATATGTATGATTTAATTTCAAAAATTAAATTTACGGTCTGACCAAAACTCCGGTCGAAAAACTAGTGAGAACCGTTACCAAACTGTTTTCGGTATTGGGTTTAAAAACCGCTAACAAAGCAGTTCGGTACTGTATACAGCGGAATAGTGATCGCCGGTAAATGCTTACCGTTGTGTTATAACATAAAAATTATACCAATAGCAATAAAAACAAAAAGATAATTTTTTGTCAAGTATATACTTGCAGTAATTTCCAGCAGACCCCTTATACTTAATTAAATATAGGCATGATTGCTTAAAATAAGCTTCAGCAAAAACAAGAGAAAAAAAAAAATCACAAGCCTATGCGCAAGTCATATTTCTATATACTACATACATATGTACATATATGCCACTTCTACCACTATACCATACAAAGAGTATAATTTGCTCTTTCGCTGGTGAAATCATATTCAAATCAATATATTTCAAATACACATATACATACATTAGGGTTTGTCGATTCGGGATTTCTAATAGTGCGAAAAATTCGCCTAAAATCGTGAATTGTCTACCTACCTGAAATACGCATCTCATAGCAAAATGTATAAAATAAAAGTTATTTGTTACGTCATTTGCTACCGAAATGGTAGGACGAACCGTTTACGAGATACGAGCGAAAATGCGGCGCGCCACGGCGAAACTTCTTGACGTTGATTTCCCCGAGTGCTATCACTCACACTCATTTACCCACGCCATATTTGTACATATGTATGTAAGTGTATTGTCACATATGTACGTAGATACGCTCAATGCTTCAAAGTCCACATTAGCCTATATTCCGCGATACCCCTTGGTTTTTGGTTACCAAAAACAAGCAGGATTGTATAAAAAACCAAAACGTAATACATATGTACATACATGTACATGTACAAAGTGCAGTGATCTCTAATACGAGCGCTCATTAGCACATAATAAATGAAATATTCACCTATAGGTATACCCTATAAGACATTTGAACATAAAGCATATATAAAAGAAATATATACAGAAAAATAAAATACTTTCCGGTAATTAAAAAGTATTAAATCAAATTTAAGCGATTAATTATTTACTTCGTTTAAAACTCTTATTAACTTAACAGAGTTCGCGATTGCGCATATTATCAAAAACGTAATGCGTTATCTTTATATCAATTTCGTTCAAAACTCTTATTTACCTAAAAGAGTTCTCGTCTAATCATATACATAAATACATATATATGTATACAAAAATATTTTGAAATTTCAGCTTATTAAAAGCCATTGGTTTTATTAATTTTTTGGAAACTCTTACATACAAAATAGTCTTATATTCAACATTTAATATACGAAATATTTTCAAAACATCTACAAGTCTAGTTTTCACTAAGACGTTTTAATTTTTCTATACATCTTTTAAATGAGCTCAGACTCAAAGGAATCTAAAACAACTCAGTTGCTAAAAGTTCCAAAAATGGTTACAGATGAAAAAAGTCCATGTACACTGGCAGAAGCTACACGCTTAAAGCAAGGTGATACAAAACTAAAGAGGGGGAAAGACATTATATACAGTAAATTTATTGCTGAGAGTGACAGTTTTATTAAATACAGCACTCGATTTTCATCCTCGCCGATTCAAGATAATTCTGAATCSGCATTAGAAATCAAAAAAGAAAATCTGGACAATTTTTGGATACGTCTCCAAGCTTCTTATGACGCAATAGTAGAATCTGATGATTCAGATCTACCAGAAAATTTCAAATCCTCGGCTTACACCAAGCATGAACACTACCTAGACCATTTCGAAGACAAAAAGGCAATGATTTCTGATCAACAAAAGCTATTAAGAGCAATTGCACCTACTCCAAAACCGAGAGAAGAGCTGCCACAAATACAAGCCCAAGAGGCAAGTTAGGTATTCACCTTAAGGTGCCAGTATGCGACATATATTTCATGGTGGTTATAAACAGTGGCCGTCCTTGTTTGACATGTTTATAGCTGTGTACATAAATCATCCTAAATTATCACAGGCGCGGAAATTGTATCACCTCAGATACAAAACCAAAGATCAGGCAGGCGTGATAGTCAAACAGTTCGCTCTCCATGACGAAAATATTAATTTTGCTTGGGAAGCTCTAAAAGCACGTTACGAAAACGAGAGAATATTGGTCGATTGGTTTTACCAAAAATTCAGAAAGAAACAAGTGAAGAATTCATAAAGCTTCAATCCACTGTTTCAAATTGTTTGTCTGTTTTATCGACACAGAATATTCCCACAGATAACTGGGACCCCATTCTGGTAAATATATGCACAGCTGCATTGCTAGAAATATCGTTACTTTTGTGGGAGCAGTCGCTCTTATTGCGTAGAAAGTGTTCAACATGGCAGCAAATGAAAGAATTTCTTACTACCCAGTATGAAATTGCAGAAAGGGTAGATAAAAAAGTTAAAAAAGTAGTCAGACCGAAAAACGTTCAAAGCGACCTCAATGGAAGCTTCAATAGACCCCAAGCAAGTAGCCACAATAATTTAAATCGAAGCTTTTTTAAAAATCAAACATTCACATCCGAACAATATAAACAATCGTCATGCGAACTTTGTAGACGAGGTCACAAACTCAAATCGTGCGAAAAATTCAAAAAAATTTATATTAGCGATCGAAACAATTTCGTACGAACGAAAAAACTATGTACCAACCGTTTGTCATATCCGCATAAAAGACATATAACAAATTCTTCCAGTCACCCCCAAACAGCGCAAACATAAAAAGAGCAACAGGTTTAGTTGCCACAACAAATTCTGAAAACTGCCAAGAAGCACAATGCTGCTCAAAGGCGGTAAAAACCCGAACGCTACATAGCGAAATTCATAGTAGGGTACTAGTACCCACAGCAGTTGTCTCCATCGAACACCGAAGAGAGTTTAAACACAGAGCCTTAATAGACCAAGGATCATAACGATCATTTATAGCGTCTAGGGCACAAAACAGGCTACAGTTGTCAACAAAACTGTCCAATATTGAAATCACGGGAAGGGGCGGAAGTGTTGTTCAAAACTCAAATCAAATCTGCCCCATTACCCTTAGCAGAAGCTAGCGCATACCAGCAGAAGTATTGTCTTACCGCAATTAACCCATATGCTACCCAAGCTATCCCATAAACTACTCAAGTTGAGGAAGTCTCAAACGAGTACCTCAATTCACAATTGAAAAAAGTATGGGAATTAGAAGAACTCCCCCCAATATCAGTTACAACCCCTGAAGATCAGTAYTGTGAGGACTTTTACAAAGCCACAACTACTAGATCGGAATATGGTCGGTTCGTCGTACGACTACCACTTCAGCAATAATTTCCTAACACACTCGCCTTAGGTCACTCCCGCACCTTTGCAATACAGCAGTTTTTAAGTATGGAAAGAAATCTACTTAAAAAAGGTGAACTCAAACCTGAATATGATGGTGTATTAGAATACCTCCATTTAAATCATATGGAACCCAGGGGAGAAAATCGTGAACGGCAAATACTATTCAAATCATTATTCAATGCGGACGTTGAAAAAACGTATCGGCAAATAGTCGTATTATTTCAACGTATTATGTTCCGAAGATCCCCCACCAATCCTTTACGCGACTTCAAATTAAAAACAGTTACATTTGCCGTTAACTGTGCACCATATCTAGTCATTCGAATACTCCACGAATTAGCAGGCAACACAAAGTCAGAATTTCCTCTGGCAACTGAAGTGTTGAAAACTCAAACATATGTAGGCGATATTCTGTCTGGAAGTCACACAATTCCACAAGTATACGACGCCTTATCACAGGTAATAAAAGTCCTCAAATCCGCAGGGTTTCCATTAAAAAAGATTACAACAAACAAAAATGTTCCAAACGAAAATTTGTTGACACTAAACTCCTTATATTCGAAAAGGAAAGTACAATAAAAAGACTAGGCATCCAATGGAATGCGATATAGGATTAGTTGTCATACATGGCAGAGTCCATATCCGCATTATCAACCATAACGAAAAGACAGATTTTATCCTCGGTGGCAAAACTTTTCGACCCCGCAGGATGGCTTTCGCCAAATTTTGATCCAAGCTAAAATCTTAAGATAAGAATTATGGCCAGACGGAACCGACTGGGACGAACAAGTGAAACCACTTCGGTTAGAAAAATGGTCCCAATTCGCAAGCAAGCTGAAATCTTTATCCGATACAAATTTCGCGATAGGTAAACTACTCCCCCGAAAAAGTCGAATTACATGGCTTCTGTGACGCCTCTGAAAAGGCATATCGGCAAAATCGCCACCTTTCACACATTATTGGATGATACCGACATCCTCGAACGATTTTCATCGTTTCCAAGAACTCTCAGAGTAGTTGCTTATATGTTTAAATTTATAGAACAATTCAAAAGCAAAGTTAAGGGATCACATAATTTCCCATGCAACACAGTGACGCACCTAGAATTACAAAAGGCAAAGGTCACACTAATAGCATATACACAAGCGCGCTAGTTACATATATGTGGATCTCAATCCCTTTACATAGTTACTATTCATGTTAAATGTATTAATCTGTATATAGAGATCCACAACGTTAATGTACTTAACATATAATACCCACTCTACTAAGAATGTTAATAAGTTATCGTATGTTAAGCTAGGGTATAAATAATGATGTTACGTTAGACTAAGATGGAATTAAAAAGGAATTACTTAGCGGTTTGACGCTTCGTCTTAAACTTAAACAAAT
>NW_017534986.1:780424-806958 GCF_001853355.1 Bactrocera latifrons | reverse complement strand
GATATCTTGATAAAACTTGGTCCGTACATTACTTAACTTGGTAGTCCAGATGGGTGATTCCAGGCCATTGCCGCACACACAAAATTCCATTAAGAGAATAACTAGCAAGTACGGTAGGTTACGTTTGGTTATATTAACTAACTGTGGCGTCATACATAGACATACGGATCCTTTGTAAAGGCGCATGAAAATTCAGTTTAATACGAGATAATGCTTCCGTCATACAGTCCTATGGCTAAGCCGAAAACCGTTCTGCGTTATTTTACAGACCTTGTGGGTAAGAGCATGCATATTTTTCATCCAGTTATCTTACGGTATTCCATCTCACCCTGATCAGCCCGTGAACTCTTTCCGAAATGTCATTCGGACGTCAAGTGGATATTAAGTGAATATATAGTTTGGTGGACCACATAGAAGTACATATATTACACATGATTATGACTTCTAGTGATATAGGTTGAATATATTGCATAGTATATGGGTTCAATTATGCGATAATATAATAATAATATCCGTCCACACTTATTAAATAATCACTTGAAACTGCTGTAGAGACACCGTGTATTTTCTTTCATGTAGTTCCACGTTGCAATGTAATATATTCCATACACATGAAACTTCATTCAAAACTTACTTTTTCATAAGCCAGCAGTCGGTCGTCATTGACATTAATAGTAAACGAAGTTACTCGCACGCTTTGATTTGTTTGTAGTAAGAAATGTGGTTCTGGTTTCCACGATCTTCACTTTGTTGTTATGGCGGTGCGAATGTTGTTTGCAAGGAGGGGGACCACGGATGCAAAATACCATGTAGCCATGACCATAACCAAGTTAGTGTGTAATTAAGTACAAGTTATTGACGTCAGCAATGAGAATATTATCACGGCAATAGCAATTCAATTAATAGCTAATAAGTTATAATTGAATGCGAATAATATAGTTGAGTTACCAAAATTGAAGCATATCTTTTAATTATAATATTATGTAACTGAATAAGTAGAGCAAATACACACTGAGGTATATTATTGAAATTGTTTCTGACTTGACTTACAACGTCACTCAGATAATGAAATAATAATCCTATACCGTTTTCGCGATGCTTTGATTTTTGCGGCGTTTTCCCTCAAAAATATTTGAGGAATCTGAGCAAAATGTTGGATTTTTTGCCGTTTGAAGACCTGAAAATTGACATGAATTCCTAATATGTAGGAAAACATACCTTACCCCTGTCACTTTTCCGCAAATAAGAATATCCATATTCGGGTTGACTTTCTGCAATTAAATTAGACCAACATACAAGTATGTCTTGTATATCGGTAAATACATATGTGTGAGATCTCCATAAACTTAGCTTTGTGTGGTTTCGAACAAATACTTAAAATGGATGACATCCCTTTTCACCTACCTTTTGCCTGTATATTAAAGAAGAGGTTCATTTTATTCCAAGAAAAAATTGTGAACGGTGTACACCATATAAAAATATTATAGTAGTCGTCTGTGTGGTTGTGATAACGATTTTGTCTTTTTATTTTTAAACCGCGTTAAAGTTGCCTAATTACATTTATACGCCAAATTTTGGAACCTTCCCGTTTATAGGATCTAGCTACCTAACTATCTACATATTCTTTGCTCTTTATGCAATGCTTTATAAAAAGTGTTACAGAGATCGGATTTAGTTCAAATATGCGCCGTTTCGTTCGATAATATGTTTTCATCCAGACGGCAATTTCATAATACCCCTCTCCTAGAAGAAGGAGGAGGGCTCCTTATTTGCGAAGAACTCGGACAGCCGCTTTTCACAAGCCTCTTTTGAGTTCAACTTGACACCAACAAGGGCGTTCGCCATGGACAGGAACAAGTATTAACCATATATGGTGGATGCGATGAAACCTCCCATCCGAGCTCYCGTAGCTTCTGACGAGTCACTAACAAAGTATGTGGTCTGGCGTTGTCCTGGTGGAACACTACACCGTTCCTGTTAGCCAATTCCGAATGCTTCTGGTCGATCGCCGGCTTCAAGCGGTCCAGTTGTTCACAGTATATAGTAAAACTAAGCGAATGACAATATGGGAGCAGCTCATAGTGGATAACTCCCATCCAATCCCACCAAACACACAGCAAAAGCTTCCTGTCCGTCAATGTTTGGCCAATGTTTGGTACGATTCAGTTCCCTTCGACCACGACCGTTTTTGCTTGATATTGTCATATGTGATCTATTTTTCGTCGCTAGTCACCATCCGCTGATTCGATCCAGAAGGTTTTTTGCATCAAATCATGCGGCACGGAAAGCCAAGCTTTTTTGTGTATCCAGCCTTCTGCAGATGGTTTAAAATGGTTTGGTGACTAACTCCCATTTTCTTCGCGATGTCACGAGATACCACATGCCGGTCTTACTCGATGTTTTCCATGATTCGGTCGATATTCGTCGTTACAGGTCTTTCGCTGGCTGGCATGGTGTCGTTTCAGAGCGGATGACTTCCTCCGCAGTTCGAAGTGATAGAGTACAATCCCCAAAAAAAACCATTAATCTCACGGAACGTTTCTCTATATCCAAACTAATCATGCATAGCGTCGTTTTGTAGGTTATGTCAAAGCTTTTCAAAGATGTATCCCAGATAAGAGCTCTGTAGCGCTTTGTGATATCAGACGATCTTGGCGGCCAATCAACCGGCTCTAAACATGAAATTATCTGCAACAAAGTTTGGCTCGAAAACCTCGAATCTTCTTGGAACTTCTCAAGAGCCCATAGAGCGAAGCAATGTCGGTTAGGAAGTTCAAGCGGCTTCAGTTTCCGTACAACCGTAACTGTATTTTGCATGCCTTCAATTTACGTCACTCCGAGTTGCTCCGAACTGCGCCGAATCGACTCTTCACGGGTTTCGTGTACACACTCAGTTATAGCTACTATATTTTCTTCACTGCGTGCTGTACTTGGTCTGTTCGTTCGAATTTTATCTAATAATGAATGCTGGGTCTCAAGATGGGTGAATAGTAGTCCGATTATGTTAACCATGAGTGAAGCACGCGAAACACAGAACAAAACGTGAACTTTCGTAATAAAGTTGAACGATTTGTAAACGTTGTTCTGGTGTGTATCTCCATGACGATATGCCAAACAATACTGAACAAGAATCACATGACAGTTTGACACGACTCACGCATGATCTGCCAAAAAAGCTATTAAAAAAAATACCTCTACTTGGATATACTAGGGTTGAATAGAATAAATAATTTCGTTATCCCCATATACCTAATAGAAAGATCTTCGAACTTACAGTTCAGTTTATACCGCGTATGTGTACAAAAATCTTGTAACATCTTGCCCTAGACCTCATACTTATATACAATATTTGGGGTCATTAGGGTAATCTGCCCTGTTTTTTTGACATCATTTTTCATAAAAATTTGTATTCTACAATAAAACTTTTTTCATATATCAGGAGTGATATCGTGGAGGGTATATAAAAATTTGTTTGGAATCTTTTGATGAAATCTGTCGGAGAAATGTCTGGGTGAATTTGACGCGTTTTTCACGGCAGACACGATTTCTCAGGTTTGGATCATCTGAAACACAAAAACCCAAATTATTCTTAAAAAGTACGTGAATGGTTATCGTCCCTACTAGAATCATATCAAAAATGTTGATAAATAAAAAAGTACTTAACGTTTTTTTTTTTTATTTTTCGCCAAGTTTTTTACATAAATTTTGTCATAACATTTTTAATAAATTATAAAATCTGGTAGGGACGACAGCCAGGCGTTTGTGAACATTTAAAAAAAAWTWARSMAAWYSGKYMARKTKGKYSGGYGGAATCATGTCAGCCRATTTAAAAAAGTGTGTTTTGATAAAAACGCGTTTAAATGACCCTTTAACCTTTGMAAGTTGCAAAAGTATGAAATGTTGRGTTACACCCGAACMTAGCTCTCCCTATCTCGTTATTATTGTAAGTTAAAAACTCTTAAGTGCATTGATGCAGTTTGTAGGAAAATAACTTAATTATTACGTTTGTATTTTGTGTTTCTAATACATTTTTAGCTGAACTATCATAAAATAATATAAAACTCGTCAATTATTTCAATGTAAAAGAACGAAAAAGTATTTATTTAATTAAACTAATGCAAATAAGCTGTTAAAGCAAAATATCTGTCACAAAAAAAATCTTTAATGACTCATTCAAATTCAGTGCAAGTAATAAAACAATTGTAATAAATTACAAAAATCGTGTTTTGTTATCTGTAAAATATATCAAATTTAATTATTTATGAAAAAAATTGTTTTTATCTAAAGCAATTAATTTCATAAAAGCGATTAAAGCCAACTTTTACACCCTCTACACATGAGCGTTATTTTTATTAGTGAAGGGCTTATATACTTAGACTTTCTCAGAGACATTTAAAAAAAATTTCAAGTTAAAGTTAAATTTTTACCACCAATCGTGAGTGCTACAAACAAATTATTCTTGTTAATATGAATACGAATTATACAACTGCTAAATACTTCCAGCAAGATAGTGCAGAAAGATTTTATCTTTATTTCGATCGGTCTGTTTGTGGAGGTTTTCTATCTGGGTGCTACAAACTTCGTAGAAAACTTAATACGTTCAAATTCAGTAGTTGTTCCGGAAACTATTGATGCATGGGCATTTGACTGTAAAACAATGTGTTTATGCTATACTGTGCTTTGAAACACCTCTTTGAAAACGTGAGAGATGATGAACCAGAAAGTAAAGATCAAAGATCAAGCACTTCCAATGGATTGGTTGCCTTTTTTTTTTTTTTGGGAAAACTCGACATATCGCAACCACAGCACTGAAACAACAGTAAATACTGAGTAGTATACAACCATTTTTTTGCCAGTTGTCTTAATCAAGAAATCAGAAAAACCAAAGACGGATCACTATTCATCACGACAATGTTAGCTCTAACACATCGACTGAAACATTTGCATTTTTGATAAGTCAGTCTCTGTATAATCCTACTTCTCACCGAATGACTTCTTGATATTCCCGTTCGTAAAAACCCACTAATACGGCAACGTTTTTCGACACCTGAAGAGGCAGTTGATGGGTTCAGAATTCATGATTTGGAAATAGCTCAATCACAGTGTAAAAAATGCTTCGAAAATTGGTTCAAATGCATGTGAAGGTACATAGATCTTAATAGAGTATATTTTGAAAAACAATAAAGCGATTTTGGATGATATCCTGTTCAGGGTATAAATATATACTTTTGTAAATATATGTATAGTATATGTATTTCTTATCCCAAATACCAAATACCGCTAGAATGCAAAAAGTAATACAAATAATATTATGAAACAAGTTATCCAGATAATTATATATTAAAAGCGCAAAAAAATTAAAGTAAAGCAATAAAAAAGCAGGGACAATATACACATATATTAATTACACAACAAGTCTTACACAGAGTTTCCGCTATAAATCGTATACTATATGGCTATATACCAACATTTATAACTATTTATAGATCTACTTACATTGTGACAAAAAGCACCCGGAAATTAAAATTAAATTCCTCGGGTAAACGACATTTCAAACATGTATATTTTACTAATTTGTGGGACTCTTCTTAATTACCATGCCAAATATGAGCGCGATCTGTTAACCGATTTGTTTCTAGCAGCTACTTCAGTCGGTACACCGCAGTAGTTCGTCGCGATCAATGAATAAAAATATCAAACAAAGACTTGGTTTCAAATTTTGTATTTCTAACCGGATTTCGATTGCGGAATTATTGGGAATGTTGGAAAAGGCTTACGGTGATTAAGTTTTCTCAAAAACACACGCCTACGAGTGGTTAAAAGACGGTCTAGAGATTGTTGAAGTCATGCTTCGTTCTGGACGATCTTCGATCTCTAAAAATAATGAAAATATTTGAAAAAGTGGAGGATATGGAAGATATTATGTTTAAGAGATGCCAAGAAAGCTCGACATCTCTCGCAAGTATGTTCGAATGATTTTGTTGGTTATTTTAGGTATGAAACGCGTTCTTGCTCGACACGACTGATGAAGTTGAATTTTATTCAAACAGGGTATCGCAAAGAGGTCTCTTTGGACATGCTTAATAATGCGAATGGTTTATGAGTTTGACATGCAAGCAAGTGAAGAATCATCGGAATGGAAGGAAAAAACTGGTCAAAACCAAAAAAAAAAAAAAACACGTCAAAGCCGTTCAAAAAAAAAGGTGATGCTCATTGTTTCTTTGATATTCGCAGTTTGGTCCATCATGAATTTATTCCGGAGGAACACTCGATTCATAAGATGTTCTTTTTAGCCGTGTTGAGACGTTTGCATTGGAACATCTGTCGAAATCGGCTGACCAGCATCGTGAACCGAATTTAAAGACAAAAACGCAATGAATATCAACGATAAACCACCGTATTCAGCAGATTTGGCTGCGGGTGTTTCCCAAACTAAAATTGACGCTTCGTGAAACCCCGTTTTCAGTCGATCGAAGAGATGAAATAAAATTCGATGAAGGAGCTTAAGGCCATTATGAAAAGTGACATAAATGTAATACATCTGGGGAGCTTACTTTGAAAGCGACAAAATAAATATTGATGAATAATTAAATATATTGCGTTTTATTTACAATTTCCGGGTACTTTTTTGTCACAATATTTTTCTGTGTATATAAATATATGTGTATCTACAACCATCCCACAAGTCAATATCAAGTCAATACTCGTATTGCAATTGATTTCACACTAAAAAGCAAAGTTAAAATGAGAATAGAAAATGAGATGAAATCTTTGTAGAATCAACTTGTAAGTTTATAGCAAACAAAGTTGCTACTTTACAATCATATGTGTAATTCATTAAATGTTTGTAAGCAGCTGAGAATATGTAATATAATATATGTAGTACACACATGCGTACATGCATGTTGGTGCCGCGACAATACTTGCTGTTAACCTTTGCACGGCAGCAGCCCCGCACAGCCGGCCGGCTAACTAAGCACATAAGTGGCTTGACAAGTATGCAAGTGACTAAGTACGTAAGTGCGAGTAATAGCAAAGCAGTTAAGTTAATAAATTGTTATTATTGAGTTTATAAAAGTGCTACAGCGTTTCGAGATTAGCCACAGTCGTGTTCAACTTCGCGTTACAAAAACATTTCTAATTTCAAAGAAAGCAGCAACAAATAGAGTGGCAAAAGTTAGCAACAATGCAGTATAATAGTGCAAACACACGCACGTTGGCTGCGATGAAAGGACTTTTAATTGTGTTTGTCTGCATGAGTGTTGCGCATTGCGTAGACTTTTACACAGAAAAGCGTAAGTGCAGGAGCAGAAGTGTGGAAGGAATCACTCTTGAGAAAGGAAAATAAACGTCGAATATTTTGGGATTTGAAACAATGAAATATCAAAACACAAAAAACAAAAAATAGTGAAGAATATTAGTATAAATTGGTTGGTGGAAAATAGTAAAAAAAAAAAAAAGCTCTCGTTAGATCCTCAATTACTTAAAACAGGATTTGAAAATTTCGGGACACTTATTTTATACATCATATTCACATCAAAAGTGCTTTTATACACGAGTATGCAAGTATCAAAAAAATGTTCTATAGTGTATTTATGGCTACTTTCAGGTTTTAAAGAAATTTGCAAAGCTTGCCTGACAATGTTACTGTGATGCCAAAGTTAAAAATTAAAGTGGATAAGTGCGAGATACTCCAAGTTGCAACATCGCCCGTTTTGAAAAATGCGCTTTCGAAGAAATGCGTTCACTGTACTCAAGCTGAGTGGCCCGAACGCTTCAACAATACACCGAATTGGACGGAAGAAAATTTTATTCATAAAAAAATATTTTAGGGCACTGAAAATATACTATTTTTGAAAATTTTACACTGGACTAACTCCTAAAATGTTTTGTCACCTAAAAATTATATAGGCAGTAAAGTCGATAACATTAAAGCTTGCAAGCATTCGAATAAATATAATCCTTCAATTATAACCTTCCATAAAGCGTAATTGATAGCATTAAATTCTATAAAAATACTTTTATTTTGATTCTGATAGGTCAGTTTGTTTGTCCGATGTGAAAAATTACTTCAGATATTAAACCGGTGCCTTCGAAAATAATGCATGCCAAATTTCCTGAAGAAAATTTGTCAAATTAAAATAAAGTTCTCCACATAAGAACTTGATTTCGATCAGACAGTTTGTATGGCAACTATATGCCGATATCAGCGGTTCCGGCAAATGAGATCTTTCTTAGAGACAGTTGGACTGATGGACCAACAGTCTGATCGGCTAAACCGACTCAGCTCTACATCATAACACTAAAAGTATGTTCAAAAAATAACGAAAATATCCGTTAAAAAAAAAATTTACTTGTCCACATTAATATTGGGCCTTCAAAATAGCTTCAGTTCGAAATTATGCACATAAGTCGCAACACTTATATTGCCTCCTAAGCTCCGTTCTGGGAGTTACAAACTTCGTGGCATATACAAGCAAGCTTGAAGCACGAATTCTTCTTCTCTTTTATTGGAGTAGACACCGGAGTCATTCTTCCTTTTCGCTGTTTAGTGCAACTGGAGATTTCAAGTGTAGCTAGGTCCTTCTCCACCTGGCCTTTCCAACGGAGTGGAGGTCTTCTGCTGCTTCCCCCACCGGATACTGCGTCGAGTACTTTCAGAGCTGGAGTGTTTTCATCTATTCGGACGACATATCCTAGCCAGCGTCTTTTAGTTCGCTGAACTATGTCTATATCGTCATATAACTCGTGCATTCTATCGACTGCGGTATTCGCCGTTTCCAATGCGCTAAGGACTATAAATCTTCCTCAGAACCTTTCTCTCACCGACTTATCAGACGTTACCATTCATGCTTCTGCATCATGTTTCAGAACGGGGATAGTGAATGACTTGTAGAATTTGGTCTTTGTTCATCGAGAGAGAACTTTCCTTCTCAATCTAATCAGTCCAAARTAGCACCAGTTGGCAAGAATTATTCTGTGTTGGATTTCGAAGGATTCAAGTCGTGASTGCGATGACTATTTGTYTGAWGACAGAAGATATWTCGTRTTGCCCTCATTCACCATCAGAACCATTTGCTCACACATGTTTTATAGGAATAAGAATGTTTCAAATATTTAAAAACAGGTTGTTATAAAAATCAAATTGAAATGTTTAAACTTCATTTTTATAGAAAATCCAAGAATCTAATTTTTTAGATATAGTACATCAATTAGGTAGTTCAAAATGAGACAAAAACTACTAGGTGTACCTGCCGTTTTCCGATGATCCAGCTTTTCCCATACAATAAACGTTTTTTGGTTCTCAACTATAAAAAATACAACTACAATGGTCTTTCGAATTTCGAAAATTATTGCAATTTAAATTATTTTGGATGAGTTTGGAAAATATCTATTTTCTCTAAATAGAACGAACTTAGTTCGCTTTTATTCAGTACTTTTAGGAGTGAAAATATTATCTTTCAGCTGTCACACAACAAACGTTTTTAATTTGATATAATTTAATAAAAAAAACAATTAAAATTATAAACAAATTCGTTAAAAGTCTGCTTCTCAAACGCTTTACAAAAAATGCCTTATATCTTTGATTTTTCAATTTTATTTACTATAGTAGGGGCATAAAAATCAGTACTAAGGCGATGTCTTACCTTACTCCTAAAATTGTTGTAATGTAGTAATGTATTTGTCGGAAACGAGTATTTTGAAATATTACCTTAGTATTGTAAATAGTAACCCCATGTTATGTACTTGGACTGGGAATTATTTACATATATTTCCATTTTAATTAGTTCAGAACTAATTATGCACTCACACAGAGTAAGATTTTAATTATTCTAGTGATATAATTTTTATGACATTAGTTTTATGAATAAAAACATCGTATGAGTGTAATTAAGTTGTATGCTAGGTCAATTATATAGACATAGTATAGACACACTAGAGTGGACCAATTTACAGGGAGCCAAACAAACTGGAAAGTCTATSTGGGAAATGTTCTTCGGATCATTCTGCGCAACTTTCCTCACGAAACTATCTAAAACCGGTTTCGAGGCAGCGAAGGCGAAATTTAGTTTTCCGATGTTATAAAAAAATTTTAATCAGTTTTTGAGTAGATACATATACGCATTTCAGCACTGTATTGATCACTTGTCGAAATCGGGCTGAACGGACAACTATATAATATATCTCCAAACAAATAATTCATATACTTTATTTTACGGCCTTTAATTAAAAAGCTAAGAGCGCGTGATTTTGCAGAACTATCCTCTATTATATATTTAACAATGTCAGAAGGCAATGCTTTTTTATTTTTATTTTTTTATTTTATTTTTTTTTTTTTTTTGTAATTAGTCGTTTGTATGGCAGATATAGTGTATAAAATACATTGCTTAGACCCATTGATCAGTATGATCCGTAGCACATAGGCGTTTATATATAAAAAAAAATCGACCCACTCTAATAGACTCCCTTATATACTTCCAATAGTTAAMGTAACATTTGCCTCCATTTACAGCCTCTTACATGCAAACGTGTCGAATCAATGACCCCGAATTCGTGAAATGTTCAACTTCCAGTATACAAAAGCTAATGATCCAACTGGGCAWAGGTACTCATTTTGCATTTATATTGTGCTATAAAAAGATAAATCTTAAATATTGAAGGTATTCCGGAGGTTGCGGAAGTAATTGGTACATTTGACCCGTTGAAGGTCAAGGAAATACAGTTCGCACAGGATAATCAAGGTGCTGTGCAACTGCATGCCAATCTCACTGAAATGGTGGCAACTGGACTGTCGAGTATGATTATTAAGGAAAGCAAGTAAGTTCTGAACATCAAAAGAGGTCTATGATTATTATCACAATTGCGAAGGCATAGAACACAACATCAATGCTTTATAACGGTTATTAGCAAAAGAAATTACGATTATTCTCGTAAACGAGCCACGATCAAAACTTCAGACGAATTGAATCCCTATTTTATTCAACGAAACAATGTAACCTCCTCTAAAGAGAGCGTTGACTGCCATATAAGACGAAAATGTGGTTACCACTATTTTCTGAGATTCACAAGGTGGAATCTACATCGTCTACCTAGAGAAGCCCTAAAACGTCGCAGAGTCACTCTTATATGTCAAATTATTCAACAGATCCACGCCGAATTTCTGACAAAATTAACCCATTTGGGGAAAAAAATGCTATTTCTACCACGTATCCGCCAATCACTACGCACAAATCGGTCGAATTGAGCTACGAAYTTATATTTGTATTGTTGAGAAAAAATCGTAATACTGGGTGCGACGCCTTTAAATACTATTTAAATACAATTTACCGTTACAATTATCATTTTGAATTCCATATAATTACTTTTGCTGAAATTTTGTAATCAACTTTTTCAGGGTTAGCAAGAAGGACTACAGTTGGGARACTAAAGTTTTTATACCCAAGCTACGTTTGGAGGGTCAATACAAAATGTCTGGAAAGATACTTTTGATACCATTGAACGGAGCCGGACATATGTTCATTGAAATCGGTAAAACATATATATATATACATTTTTTTTTTTTTTTTTTTTTTTTTTCTTTTTTTCTGTATGTAAATTTTTCTATAATTACTTTATTCTTCCCAAGAAAACCTGAACTTACTAATGCGCACCAAAACTCGACTCTATGAGAAAGGCGGTTTCACCTTCTACAATGTCACTAAGCTGCGCATGGATTTGAACCCAGGCGGGGTAAAAACGAATTTTGAAAACATATTCAATGGCAATAGCAAAGAAGTGGAACGTAGCACTAATCTTTTCTTCAATGAAAACTGGCGTGAGTTCTTCGAAGCGCTGCGCCCGCTCATAACAGAAACTGTGGAAACAACCATGTTGGAAATATTGCAAAAGGTCTTCCATTTAATACCGGCGAATTTCTTCGTTGAAGATATACCAACTTCAACGGAATTGTACAAAAAGGGAAAGCAAAAGTAAACACTATTTTTTTCAATCAATTACAAATTGCTGTAGTAATAAAATAAAGCGGAGGCTTCAACTGAATCTCGAATTGCTATTAAATCGGTACTAATTCAAAACAAGATTTTTTACTCGAACATCTTTAAAAAGGAACAATATTTCTATTTTTTTCTAAATCTCCAAATTATTTGTATGGTTTTTTTTTTATGACAGGCCAATAGATCAGAGTTTATGATAGAGTAGCAGCTGATAAAAGTCAAAAGCCTAAGCCTTTTTTAGTAGAAAATCTACTTTTCGATTTTTCACTCTTCACTTTGTAGAAACAAATTTAACATATTTCGAATAATATGATCTCCGACGGTGCCAAAACATGTAATTCACTGTTGCAGTAATTCCAGCCTTTTCTGTGGATGATACCAAAAAGTGATATTCCCTGTCCATACGTGTAATAAAAAAGTTGAATTCACCAAATTCGATTTCTGATCCTATCAAAAATTGGTGAGTCATTGTATGGAACATGCAAAATATAGTCATTTGTTTCCAAGTAGTCATTAATCAAAAATATAGTATTGAGACCCATGTAAAGGTTGTCGTTGGCTATTGGCGGATCGACTTTGACAGACTGCAACCTTAAAATTATTTTAAATATTAATTAAAATTTTCGTATTGTAAGGTTGTAAGTTAAAGCCTAGCGATTTAAGCAAGAATAAAACATTTTTTTTTTTTTTTTTTTGAAATATCACAATAGCTATTCCCTTTAAAACTGTTTTCCTGATAGTAGAGTGCATTATCGAGGAAACAGATAAATATAATACTACTAATTAATTGATGGTATTACGCTACAAACTGGTCCCTCACCGAGGGACACAAATTTGGCCCCAACAACTACTTCCTCTTTTTCAAAAACATAGCTCACTAGTGGAAGCTTTCACTCAAATGAGGAGATCGAGATGGAAACAAAAATCACAAAGCTTCACATTATCGAATCGGTATCAATGTGTTGCGTCATCGTTAAAACAACAACAACAGATGGGTTGCCTTAGATGGTGATTATTGCGAAAAATAAGGTCATATTTTCATTCAAAAAACGTTGCTTCATTGTAAGGTCGCCGACATTTTAACTCATGCATATGTACATAAGTATTATATTGACCACCGAACTAAGGCAAGAAAAAATTTTCATGTCTTAAACGAAATCATATAGTGTATATATATTTCCATGAACCATGAACTCGGAACTAATTAAAGCGAACCATTTAGAAGTTCCCTCCAAGGAAAAAACACAAAAATTTCAAACTTAATGGGAAATGTTTATAATCATTCGAAATAACATTCTTTGGCAATTCCTTTGTAAAGATTACCTCTTTCAAATACCGTGCCGTGGTCAGGCAACCGTCAGAGATGGTCCATCCGTTGAGTCTAATTTTCGATGACTTGTTCGAAAATTTCAACTGGCAATGACACGCATGATGTTTTGCTCTAAGGCCTGAATCGAATCGGGATTGTGTGCAAAGACTATAGACTTTACATATCCCCACAGCAACAAGTCCAACGGTGTGATATCACATGATCTTGTTGGCCAATCAACCGGCCCAAAACGTGAAATTATCTGCTCACCGAAGTCTTTTCTCAATAAAACCATTAATTGATGCGATGTGTGGGAAGTGGCGCCGTCTTGCTGAAACCAAATGTCGCCGAGATCACGAGCTTCAATTTCAGGCATCAAATAATCGGTTATCATGGCACCGATAGCGATGGTTACATTCTCACAGACATCATTTTTGAAGAAATTGAGATGAATGATTACACCGGCCTACAAACCACACCAAACCGTTTTTTTTCTGGATGAAATTTCAGCTCTCGAATCTTCAAGTTGCTCTCCGTCCAAAATGTGACAATTTTTCTTGTTTAGATACCCATTAAGACATAAATGGGTTTCATCGTGGGATCTTCTTGGAACTTTTCAAGAGCCCTTAGAGCGAAGCGATCTGTATTTTGTACGTTTTCAATTTAAGATCTCGACCGAAAAAGCGCCAAGCCGTTCCATACGTCAGTCCTAGTTGCTGCGAGTGGATAGTCCGCTCATTAGGCCGATTGTGCTGACGATAAGTTGAGCGAAGCGCATGAAACACATTATTTTCAGAACGTGAATTTCAGTAACAACGTTTGAATGGTTTATAAACATTGTTCACGAGTAAGTCTTTTCATAATGAAGTCGCAAACAATACTGACCRAGAATAACATGACAGCTTGACATGATTCACACGTGATCTGTCAAAAACAAGCTWTTGAAAAAAGTACCTCTATTCAGAACACCTGTGATAATATTTCCATGAACCATTTGCTCAAAGCTTATTATGTAGAAAGTTCAGTTTTAACAGCCTTTAGTTTTCAAGTAASAATATGAAGATTTCACAAATTTAAAGATTACTACTTAATTCATTTATCGGAAACGTAAATACGCGTTGAGAATTGCAACAATTTAACTGTAAAAGCAATTTATAATCGTGAAGAATTAAATTTAAGCGGTTGTTAAATGATAATAAGTACCTAAAAGGTAAATTTCACCATTAAGCGTCACCCCCAATGGATTAGCTTTCATAAATATTGTGCTTCAGTTTAAATAGATTTACCTTGTAATAAACGTCAATTAGATAAATAATTTAGAAGATTTGGTAGTATTTACATTTTATTAAACAATTAAAAATTCTAATTTTATTGTTAATACAATTTAATTCGCTTATTGGTATATCTCTCTGATAAAAATGAAAACAGCAATATTAAGAGCGGCTGCTTATAATATGAGTAGCTGCACGCTTCAAGCGTACTATTATAAACMATGCGCTTAAATATATTAATATCTGTAATAAATAGAATATTCAATTAACTTAAAAGTAAACTCCGAGACAGTTGTCTGTCCGATAATGAAGTGTTAAAAGCGACATGAGCTGTTTCACGATTTGTTCTGCGCCACCGAATCAATTGTACCAATCCCACTTCTGATAGTCTAGTTCTTTCTTCAATGCCTCCACAAGTGTATGCCTGTTATTACCGTTGCGCATAAAGACGCGACGATTACCGATTGATTGCAATTGACGGAAATTATCGACCAGAGCGCCATCTTGAGTATCTTGTAGTTGACGGAAGCGTGCGATCTGTGGATAAAGGAAAATGTTATAAGAAGGAGGAAGTCATTGTAATTCTTGCAAAAATTTACATACCTGCTTCGGCGAGATTGGTATCGGATCGGGATAGAGCACCCATGTAATGGCCTCTGAACAGGGTGGCGTTGTCAGAGAACCTGCAATGCATGAATAATCAAAACACAAATTATATCATCGTACATCGACGAATAAAGATAAAATATCTTTATGTCTGGCTTTGGTAAGCAAATTTAGCTCATTAGCAAAAAATAAAATCATGTTATTTTGTATGCAAAGTACACCCATCCATCCTCATAACCGAAAGTAATAAAATCTTTTGCCATCATTCTACAACCATTCCCACATTCTTTTTGGTTAACAGCCAAAATTCGGCGGTCAATTTGTATTCATTGTTCGCGCCATGTTTGGCACTTGTACATCTGTCRCCGCGTGCATATTTACACACCCCTTCACATACAGGTTTGTAGTGCACCTTCTCTGCGTTACCGATTTCGATAATATCGCTGCGATGTTGTTTGCATATTGAATTCTGTTCAATTCCAGCTATTTTGCTATATTTTGCTAATTCTACGCTAATAATGGCAATAATTCTCGATGTGTATATATACATAGATATGTATGTACTTGATGGCTTTGTGCGTGCTTTGGTGTGCCAACTGGATTCAGTGTCGAATAAATTTCATTCAGTCTTATGTAACATATTCAATATACGCTTATAGTTGTGTGCCAATTTAATCTGATTAAGTAAATCTGATTCAATAAAGCTATTTGATAATTTTGACTGCATAACTAAGTACATACGAGTATTGATTTTCAAATATTTCAAAGGTATTTCAAGCAAACTTTCTTAATGAAATATTTAATTTCAGTTAGATTAGGTAGTTTTCTTCACCTTCACATCCCCTCTGTCAGTGTTAGTGTTACTTTCAAGTGTGAATTTTGCACTTTATTGCAATTAAATKAAGCTAATGAATGTAATATGTATGCTCAACTGATTTTATCAAAATGATAAATATGAAAATTGTATTGAAGACAGCCAATATTGTAAAGCAAACATTAACGCGCGGCATTAAGGTGAACATTATTTATGATATTATTGACATTGTTCGATGCCCTCTAACAAAGTGAAGTTAATAGGATTTGTAAAGTTTCGTGTTTAATGTTTAAAACTTTTCTAACAGTAAAACTTAGAGATATAGTTACAGTACAGTATGGCACCGGATTTTACTTTCGAAAATTTATTTTATTGAATCTGTGGACACTGAAGCAATTTGCTGCTAACCTATTATATAGCTGGTGAACCAAAATGCCTTAAGCTTGGCACAGAAAATTCCGCGAACGGAATTTTGAGCTTACAATTGCAAATTAATTTAATGGATGTCACAATGTTTGCTTCTTGATTAACCGAATAGGACAAGGCAAAACTTTTTCGTTTCCATCCAAGACGAATTTAATCCTAATTGTGAACGATGTGAAGATGATAAGATGTCATAGAGCGACAAACGTGAACAGAATTGGAGAAGCTTTAAAATTCTAGGTGCAATTTGATGTCTGATCAAAGGTTAGGTCCCTGTATGAGGAAAAGTTCAAAACCAACTGTCATCGGAATCACTTAATCGGCTACTTCCGACCAAAGGGAGAGTGGGGACGAATATTTCGGTAGATGCAGAGGTCTCTTCTGGATAAGTGGGGCTTAACCTACCATAGTATCCAGATCGGTATAAGCGAAATTTGGCGCGATACTTTAAACTACTTATGTACAGTTGCAAAAGAACCATTAATTCTCAGAAAAGTCAAAAGAACAGCTGGTTCGAAGAGAAGTGCTATGTCGAAGTGGAGAAAAAACAGATTGCCGACGTTACGATCGACCACAATACGAGCGGGATGGGATATATATGTCGAGGGTTAAAGAGGGAAGCCAGAAGCATTTGCAGTCCAAAGAAGAGCTCAAAAAACTGGCCGGTAAGAGTAATGCTCGAAAATTCTACGAAAATATGTGACGACTAATAGAAGGTTTCAAGACCAGAGCATACTCTTATAGAACTCCCTAAGGTTAGGGAGAGAACACTTCTCAAGGAGATGGAGAACCTGATCCAACAATCGCTGACGATAGAGCAGACGTTCAATTTCCCCAAATAGCAATTACCCGTCTGAAGAAAAACAAAGGGGCGGTGGTCGATAAATTGCCGGAAAAGCTATTCAAATACGGTGGCGAAGAACTCATAAAGAATATGGTCGAACGTCTGTTCAATCCACAAAAAGGAGAATCCATAATATGCACGAAATCCAAGTCGTAGATAATTTCCTCTATATTGCAACCAGCATTAATACCAACAATAACGTCAGCATCGAAATCCAACGCAGAGTAACTTTTGCCAACAAGTGCTAAAGCATGGACGGTGACAACATCCGATGAGTCAGCATTACGAGTTTTCGAGAGAAGGSTTCTGCGAAAGATTTAAGGGCATTTTGCGCATTAGCAACGGCGTATGCCGCAGTCGATGGAGCGATCAGCTGTTCGAAATATACAACGMCATTGACATAGTTCAGCGAATGAAGAGACAGGGGCTACGCTGGCTAGGTCATGCCATTCTCCGAGAGTATTCGACGCAGTACCCACCGGGGTAGCAGATGAAGAGGAGAACCTCCACTCCGCTSGAAAGACCAGGTGAAAAGGGTCCTTAGGTCCTGGACCTGGCTAGACTTAGAATCTACAATTGGCGCCAAACAACGAAAACTCGTCAATAACCGYATAAGCGGAGTCTGCGTCAATAAATAAGAAATGAAGTTTCCAGATCGAAGCCACGCTAGGGTCACTCTGTTTTCTGGTAGCTCGAGCCCATGGTCTGCAATGAGTAGTGTTTCGACTCTAAACCATTCATTGGGAGGGATTCGATGGAAGTCTTATTAGTTGTCTGCAAAAACMTCTCAACAGAAACTGCCTGTCATGTCATGTAATGTTATGACATTATGAAGGTGTTTTACGGGATACATTAAGAGACGTTCTGTGATGGTCTGAAGTGCGGTGTTCAGATTTGTCTTTTTCAGTTACATCCACACCTGGAGCCAGGCTGTCAAGTGTTTCTTGTCCTTACTCMAGRTAATTCCGACTAGCGATTCGAGGATCTTGATCCGGAATCCGTGACTAATTAWCGTTACAAACGTGKGAACTATAACGTTTYAAGTAAAAATTTTGAGGTCTAGTCTGTATTTCTGTGGATTAATGCAGTTTCCATTGATTTGGCAAAGCAGTGAGAAAGATCAAGATAATAAACATTTACTCAWAAATCATTGCTAATTACGATAATAATTAATTATAGAATTATTTAACCTCTCCCACACTAGATTTCACAATAAATTTATTAAATGCGAAAATTTTCTCACCTTTATATGTATAGAAYTTATCCACATCTACATTGGCTATCAACGATGACAATGCGAAGGTAATCGTCAAATTCATAGCATCATTTGCTTCCGGTATCAAGTGCAAGTGGCGACAAATCGCTGTGAGCCCTTGACTATCATCTTCGTCTAACTGTAARCAACAAAAAATTATAAGCAAAATAGGTAATAACAAACAAATCTCTTTGGCAATAACCTCATAACAGCGTCACAAAAAGTCAGAATTGCACTTCCTTTGTCAAACTACTCAAACCGTTATGCATTCAATCAACTCACATTGAAAAAGAATCCCAGCACAGCAGCACCATCGGCGAACTCCAGCGCATCCGCAAGTGTTGCGTATTTCTTATTGCGATGCACAATATGCATTTCCATCGTGTAACGGATGTCGTTGATCACATGCTCAGCRCCTCGATTGTTCTTATCGCCCCAATGGAAGTGCACACCCTCCACTTCGAATTCACCTGGCAATTTACCGCCGCGTACGTACGGCATAAAGTCGCCATTTGCCTTCTCCTCCTCGGTCAGTTTAGGTATATTGATGGCGACTGCAGAGTAGAGTAAAATCAATGGTGATATTGAAAATTCTTGGAATATTTTTAAATAGAGTTTAGAATTGTATGGAAGAAGATTCTCCTGCATGTGAAGTGATTTGCATTGAAGTACCATATAATACAGTGATTGCATGCGTGAATATTTATCATATATTTGAAGTTCTGTAATACTAATGCTCTCTGTGCTATAAGAAATCTAATTTTGTTGTAATTAGTTTAAATTTAAACCAAATGGTCTAATTATTTAAACTGGTACGTATTTAACTTSTATTAACATACATTGGCAGACCTAACTTTGATATCAAAACCCGAGGCGATAACGCTCAGTGACATTGTGTATTGATTTACCTAAACTTTGATCTGTTTTCGAGCGTTTTGKACTACTTCATCGGACTCATGTCTAATGAATCCGCTCAACCTTCCCAAGCGACATCGCTTCGCTCTATGGACTCTTGAAAAGTTTTAAGAAGATCCGACGTTTTCGAACCAAATTTTGCTCAATGGGTATTTAAGCTGAAGAAATTCAAGAGCTGAAGAAAAATAGCAGAGGAAACATCTTTGTGAGACTAGTAACTGAATAATGATTGACCGAAATGTAAGTGAACTTTGACAGTGTTCTAGTCAAGTTTTGTACTCTAAAGCATGGATGGAGATTTTTTTGGCTTGAAGATCTCTCGGCTATTCCAAAACTTTTCACCCGTGTTTCTAACACAGTTAAGTTATAGATAAGCTAAATCAKCTGATTCAAATTAAAATAATAATAATTTTTCTGTTACTCACCAGTATGTCCATTGTTAACCATCACAAGTGGGTTTGGTAACAAATTGTGGTAACCAATCATGTCTACAGCTGGCATATTCAATGGAATAGACTAAAATAGAAAAATTAAGTTAACAAAGTATTAAGTTCGATTTCAAGCGATTGGTTGAGGTTTCCAAATTTCAATGCAATGCAAAATTATTGTTATAAAAGGTATATTCATTTTATGAGCGTAAACCAGCCTTTGACTATATTTGTGATTTCACTGTGCSCATGAGTCAACATTTTCCAAATATGGAATGAAGGTAAAATATGTGAGTGACAAGTTTTCACTTTCATATATGTATATATGTATATATGTAAGTGTAATATAAAATAAATATATCTCATATCTAACCCAGATACTTTGTAAGGTCGATGGTTAAGGAAGATGATTATTATTATGAAAAGAGAGTTCTGTAACGATAGGTGAGTGATGATAAATAAATAGAATTGTTAGGTTCGGGTATATCTAGGATATTTARTGATGTGGATCCAATTTCTCATCTTATATGTATCTTAAAACTTCATACATACAAGCAAAAAAGTAAGCGAGTTTTGATACAAGAAAATATGCAGATACTTCCTGTAAGTGGTATATAAGGAAGTATTCCTTTTAATGTTAAATTTCTTTAACAATTATTGTCAAACATTTTATTTACTTATTTCAGAAACTTTAAACTTGTCTTAAAATAAAATTGTTTGTAGATAAAGTAAATGACGAATAATATTGCTCTTATTCCATGTTCTCCTATGACTAATTTGAAGCTGAACAAGAGATCCCCCTTTATAATTACAATTCAAAAAACAACTCCTAAACCTGCTTGCTATAGCACCAGAAAAAAGAGGAAATGAAAGATATTATATGAAAAATGTCTATTAACTCTCGAGAGAAATTATAGGAAGCTGTTTGTCTGTAGTAAGCCTGTCAAAAATTTTAAAAGCCGAGATTAAAACTATTCTCTTTTCTTATTATAAAACACATTTTGGAGTTATAAAAAGTCTCTCAACTAATATTATATGATAGCCTAAATCATGGTGATTCAAATACTAAAAATTTTCCAGTTACATTGTATGTCGTTTAATTGCAATACACAACCACAACAGTTAACACACTACTCATAAGACGAAAATAAATTTACAATATTCGAACCAAACTCTAAATTTTGCAAAGCCTCCATTGACAAATTATTCAGACTGTCTGTGGTATTTACTTTAGCCGAGTGTACTGCGATTGGTGATTGTGTCTTGCCCGCACAATGGCCATGGTGACGAGCCCAACGTCGTTGATTCGGTTCCGAATAGCCAAAGCGGGAACCAGCGGTTGCTGAAATTGGATAAAAATAAAATTTATTGTTAAACACATAGAATTAATACAATAACTATTGAATATAAGTTTTTACAGCGCTTAGCCTCCCACGCTGCAGAGCCGAGAAAGCCAATTGGTAAAACATATTGCAGCATTCTACTCCAAGTGCGTATATTCATAGTAAAATAAAATGATTTTGATATCGAAAACTGAAATTTTTTATAAGAAATATTTATTTTTGATCTTGTGTATTTTATGTTATTTTATGAACTTATGTATGTATGTGTTTATTTGTTTTTCATGTCATTATTGAATATTTCCGTTATTGTTGTACTTTGATTTTTGAAACAGAATTTGAAATTTGATACTCTGAATCTATTTCTGTAACCAAATTTTATCACCAAATTACTATTTCTTCAAATTTGTCGAAGGTGTTTTTATGGTATTGTAATTACATAGGTGCGCAGTATTCGATGGGGCTTAAGAACAGTTACTTAAGCTTTCAAAATTAAGGTACCATCATCACTAAATTTTTTTGAAAAATAGCGCCGCGATAAGGTCTGCGAAACAATGCTTACCTAGTACCAGGAGATCATGAAACGTAATATTATTGGCGATGAGTCTTAGATCTATGCTTTCGACACGGAAACAGACGATCAGTCGGCCGAATATCGTAGCAAAGGTGATTCAAAAAACCACGTCAAAGCAGATCAAAAATTAAGGTTATGTTGACAGTTTTTTTTTTTCATTATCGAGATGAGGTGCACTCCAAGTCGACCGACCGGCCAAACTGTCAACAAGGAATACTATTTGAGTATTATGTATCGTTTTCGCGAAGCTATTTAAAAAGATACCACAGTTATGGACCGAAACATGGTTTTTCAACCATGATAATGCACCGTCGCATACTGCTGATTTAGTTCCGAGTGACTTCTCGCTATTCAGCAAATGCAAATGCCCGCTCCGAAAACCCCATTTTGAGTCAATTGAAGCCATTAAACATGAATCGCCACGCGCATTGAATRCTATTCAGGATATTGACTATAACGATGTATTGGGGCCAAGAAGGATTACTTTGAGGGGAACRACATGGRTTTAAAGAATAAATTAAGAATTTTTAACGTSTTACTATTTTTTGCTYATAGTAATATATACAAACAAATTTATTTTTCAACTATTTTCMTTATGCATTTTTATATTTAAATATTTAATCGTTTTGTACATAAGTCGGTTACAAGAAAGAAAATTTACATTTGATCATGCCGACTTAAACCTATATGGAAATTAATTACTAGATACAAAAACGCACACGTTTAATATTTCGTKAATGCAAATCTATAAACAAATAAGGGATTTGCTCAAACTGTCGTAGTTCATAATTCAAACCGCTCTATTACATACTTTACATGTAATTTCGTTGTCAACGAAAAAACTTCCATAACCCCTTAATACACCAATATTGTCCATAGGCACAGTTTGGAATTAAACTATAAATAAATCAGTAATCAAGGCATTAACGAAATATTGATCACCGCCATCGATCACCTGTTACTTACTTAAGTGTAAGGGTATATATGGTTAGTACAATGTGGGTAGGTACATATATGTATATAATATATATATACATATATATTTATACATTTCAGTGCAAATTGAATCACGTGTGCTAACAACATTGTTGTTTACTTTTAAGCTTTTCTATTCGTAACAACATGCTTTAGTTGTTGTTGCTTTTGTTTGACAGCTATATCGGCAAACTGTTATCAGTTGACATTATTTTCAAAGCCATACGTACGACAATTGATATGAAGAATTATTTATTTAAGCAGCTGACACTTTMGCAACGTTTGTTCTTTATACAACACAATGTTTCAAAAGTAAACTAGAAGCCTTTTATACTTTCTGATATTTATAGTATACTATAGTAACTACTGACCTTGATACAGCAAGTTAAAAATTGTGAGCGATAACATGATGAAAATGTCATTTTTAATGTGGTGTTTCTGTGAATAAACTTGTTCAATTCTATAATAAATTAGAGCAACTTATACAGACAATCACTTTGAATCATATGATTTTTTGACGACTAAATAAAATACAGAGAACTGGTAAGAAGTGTTGTATGTTCTCTGCAGAATAATAGTACCTTATTTCCAAAAGCAATATTTTTTGATCCAAACATTTACTTTACTAAAAACACTCAAAAATCATATTATCTGGTGCAACGACGGATGAACATTTTACAACGGRACGTTTTCGACAAGCTTCGGATTTTTGACAATGTCGATCGAGTACACTTTATGTCACCGAAATTCCCACAAGTTTTTTTAGCAACGTCAATTTAAAAATCTTAAGTAAACGAAGTGCTTGAACGAACTAAATCGCTTCCTCTCACTAACGTTCTACTAAAAGCAGTAAATCATCCCACGCCAGCCACTTCATTTTTATCACATTTGCAGATAGTCAACATTTCGTTTTTATTTCTTTCTCAGATTGCTTGTTTCTACATTCTTGAATGCAAACTGCCCGCCTTGTGACGCCCGCGCATTCTCGCCGGAAATATTGATTATTTGTTTTTTGATGTTTTCTTTTCCCCACATCTTGGCCGGCGCCACAAGTGTTTGTTTGCGGTGKTATACAATAGTTGGGGATATAGCTCAGTGGTAGAGCATTCGACTGCAGATCGAGAGGTCCCCGGTTCAAACCCGGGTGTCCCCTTMTATTTTCGTGATTGAAGATTTTTCGATCACAAGGGTTTTTGGAAAAAATTTAAAAATTTTCAATTATACCGGCTTAAAGGTTTATATTTAATTTATAAGTGTTTATAAAGAATATTTTATTTACYATATGTACATATGTACATACTGTGAAATTCCCAAATACTGGACACCTCCTATAAACGCAAAAATTCCATGAACACAACATTTTCTTTAATATTTTTTTACAAAACCTATTCCTAGAGTGGTAATAAAAACGTTCCAATGATCGGACACGCACMTTTGGTATTTCGTTCAAATTATCTCTGAAAATCGGACAAGATCTCATAAAATGTGTAAAAAAAAACATGTACAACTTGCAGTTCCCGTTTTTTTTTTTTTACTTGTTATTAATTTGTGGAATTGTCCGACAGATTTTTAGGTATGATATGCAAAATGGATCCAGTATAATTTCTTTAAATCGTTTTTTACCTACTATAAATATACAGATGTCTATAGCTAGATATATAATCTAAGTGAAATGGAATTTTTTTATRCCCAACCAACTCACCTTAAATCAATCAATCGGTATTTTAATAAAATTTGACTGACACTAATATTACTGTATTTGGAAAAATATATATAAGCGCACTATATCTKGTCATAAATCCGCGGGAAAGTATGTGACTAGAATTAAAAGCCTCTAAATATAAGAGAGACAACGGTTAGGATAGTGCGACAGACCTAACGAGAAACATTACGACATTGGTGCGAGCATTGGCGGCAAGAAGTAAGATTGCCTGATATTGAAACGTATACTATATGCATATATTATATTTACTTATATGTTCTTGTAAGAACTTATAGTCAAGTATCAACTTTTAATAATAACAAGTAAGAAGGGCTAAGTTCGGATGTAACCGAACATTTCATATTCTTGCAACTTGCCAGGATTGAAGCGAAAGAGGGCAGAATCATGCAAATTTTTATACTCTTATTACTACAGAGTATAATAGCGTGTTCACCTAACAGTCGTACGTATCACCTAAAACTAATCTAAAAATGAAGAGTCGATTTGAAGTAAGAGTGACGGTCTGTCCGTCCGTCCGTGCAAGCTGTAACATGAGTAAACATTGATGGAATTTGGTACGCGAAATTTTACGAGTACGTATCTGGACATAATTGCACCACTACCATGGCCGTAAAATCTGATTTGGCATAAGCGATCGCAGTAGCAAGAAGCACCAGTGAGCAAAAAGTGGGCGTCGCACTGCCCTCTAATTAATTTAATGTACATATCTCCTAAACCACTAACGCTACAACGACTAAGCACTAATCTTATAAGAACTTATATCGACAGTGTAAAAATAAATGAAATCGAAAGATAAACCCCGCTTACTTCCCATGTAACGGTGCTGTTAAAAACTACTCCCCCCTTTTTGGTGAAATCACATATGTTGGAACCCGCTTAACCGATTTCTCCTAAATTCAATAGGTGGCATTATTCTCAAAAATCGAAAATGGGCTTAATCACCACGCCTTATTCGAACTTAGCACAATTTTGAATTCCATTTGATTCTTTCCACTACACAAATCAGGAAATCAAGAAGTGTTAATATAACGGGACTTTGCACTAATAATTCTTTCAAAGTATGCCACCTTATGACCAACATTTTCCCAAATTCAACTAAAACTCTTCAAGCCCTCTATATATCTATAGTTGACATTTTACCGAAAATATCGGTCAATGAATAGAATATACAATTGGAATTCAGAGAAAATGTTTTCGAAATCTGAATCGAGTCAATATTTACCTGTGCCCCCATATACATAATATAAAGATTTTCGAACTTCCAGGTGACTTAATGCTGGATATATCGGCCAATATTTGAGTTGTCTCAATGAAAATTACAGAGTCAGTTTTACTCATATATGTGTCTAAAATAGCGACAACTGGACGAAAACTTTACTTAACTTCCATATAATTAATATAATGATATTCGAACATTAGGCTGACTTTGCTTCATATGGTTGNTAATTAATATAATGATATTCGAACATTAGGCTGACTTTGCTTCATATGGTTGATGAATGTATGAGAGTCTTAATGCAACCAAGGACCACCAACTCCAATATTCAACATATATTGATTTTCATTTTTCTCACAAACCTGATGACGAATATGTCGGTCTGAGTATGAGTTATGTAGAGTACATGTAAATTTTCAAGGACCATCACATAAGCATTATTGACATCGCTAAAGAACTTAACATTCAAACGGGTTTGAACTATTTAAAAAAGGCTGGCAAAAAGAAGTTCGATGTTTGGATACCACATGAATTGTCTATGAAAAAATTAATGGACCGAATTAGCATCTGCGATTATTTGCTGAAACGMAATCAAATCGAACCATTTCTGAATCGGATGGTAACAGAAKAMGAAAAGTGRAAATGTGCGAAAAAGATCATGGTCCAAGCGTGGTGAAGCTCAACAAATGATCGCAAAGCCAGGATTGACGMMTCGAAAGGTTTTGCTGAGTGTTTGATGAGATTTTAAAAGAATTATTCACCACGAGCTGCTCAAGCCTGATCGAACGATTAATTCTACATTTTACTGTCAACAACTGATGACATCGCAGTAAGCAATCGAAAAAAAT
>NW_017534986.1:775528-779489 GCF_001853355.1 Bactrocera latifrons | reverse complement strand
TACCAAATTTTGTCGAAATCGGTTGGACGGGTCCCGAGATGTGGGGTTTCACTAAAAAGTGGACAGTGCCACGCCCATCGTCCAATTTTCACACCAGCTCTCATAAAGCTCTCTCGTRCCATCTCGGCGGTAAATTTTAATGTTTTTGTTTGTTTTATTAGTTATTGATTTATCATGCTTTTAGTAGTTTTTAAATGTAGCGTTATGTGGGCAGTGAACGGAGTTTTCATCCGAATTCGCTCGATTTCACAATATTGGTAAGAGTTCTTATAATATTCGTGTTGTGCGAATTTTGTTGTTGTAGTTTGAATGGTTTTTAAGAAATATACATTAAAGTGGGCGTGGCCACTCAAACTTTTTAAACATTTTTTCCCAAAGGTGTCCCTGACCACAGCGATCCCCTGTATAAAATATGAGTTTTATATCTTAATTTAGTGCCCACTTATGTCACTTTATATGTTTTCGGTGCATKKCGATTTGTGGGCGTGGCAGTTGTCCGATTACACTMATCTACAAATTCGAGCTATTTTTTTTGTAAGGAACCCACATACCAGGTTTCACCGAGATATCTCAATTTTACTCAAGCTTGCACGGACGGACGGACAGGTAGACAGTGAACCGGATTTCAACTTTTCTCGTCATCCTGAACATTTATACATATATGTATGTATAACCCATTATCTATCTCGATTARTTTCAGGTGATACGTACAACCGTTAGGTGAAGAAAACTGTGATACTCTGTAGTAACTGTTTGCAAGAGTATAATAWGTTGAAATTTGATTCAAAATACGAAAAGACTTTTTCGACAACCCAATAAAAAATTGCTTCGATTCTGGTCCTCTGGTTGACKTTGTACATCTTAAGGTATTTCCTTGCCTTTGATTATTGCCAGTTGCAAGAGTATAAAATTTTCGGTTGCACCTGAACTTAGCCCTTCCTTACTTTGTTTTATATAAAACACAAATTCATAAGTAGAACCTAATGGAAGTATCGTGGCCATTATGTTTATTATTCACGAGATGTTAGCATATAGGTAAGTATAATATTTTATGTTTAGTGCTCATATTAAAAGGACCATTTAACAAATCGAAAACTATTAAAATATAGAGAAACAAACAACTTGTTAATTACGTAACAATTAGCAATTGAATGCGAAAATTTAATTTGTTTTCAGTCACAGAAAATTAAAAGTGTAAATATGCTTGTAAAATATTTAATTTATATATGTATACATAACTGACACATGTACTAATATCAGATAAACTAAGACATGTACCGCGCGTGCAATTTGTATTTCTTATCTCTTGAATATTACCTCGCTGTAGATTACATGAAATTATATTTTGTTGCACTTATTAATAAAATCATTACATAAAAGTATAATATTTATATTGAGTGCAATAATTTAGATAATCAGAGCTGTCCGAACTGCTGTCTCTGACAAACGAAAGCCGGTCGTGCTGATATCGTTTAAAGGAATCGCTAGTGTGACGTTTGCTAAGCAACAATTATTCATCAGTAACAATGCTATCAGAACAAACATAATAACAATATTTGTGGCACTTAATATAATCTACTTTTATTTGAAAAAAACAAAACAAAAAGCATATATTATATTGTTAATTTCAAATATAAACAGAAAGATAAACTGTAATTATTGACATATGTACATACTACCATTCTGCAGCAGCAGCAAACCACCTAACTGATAAGAAATAAATATTTGCGACACAAGCGAAGATTTTTGCACGAATTGTACATTTTGCAATGTCATGACAGAAATACTATTTTTGGCGTTTTTGAAGTGATTGCAATTATTTTAAAACAAAAAAAATACATTTCAAAGATTTTCAACGGTTGGCACGTTTTCCAATGACGTTTAGCGGAAATTTTAAAATACATTGTTTTGTTTTTTTAAGTTTTATATAACTGTACTATGCATGTGTGGAAAGGTCGCTGGCTTATTTATTTATTTCTCATCGTTAAAACGGATTTTTTAAGCTTAATCAAAAATTTGTTTTCAGAATACATTTAAATATGTAGCACTTTTCCGAGAATGGTCTATTACACAGAAATAAATAAATTGAAAAATAAAAACGCTACTTATTAAAATATCAAGATCAACTGAGCCATAATAAAGAGGAAATTAATTGCACACTCCCAAAAGTACTCTGACGTAATTTCACTGATATTTAACATGACTATTTAGTACCACTAGATAATTATCAAATCAATATGCATTGCGTATGTGTTAATTAATTATTAGACACATTGTATTTCAAAAGCTCTAGAAATCACTAGAATATAATAGCAACTCATGCCACAAATAATGGAACGTGCAATTTATTCTCATGGTATCCATTTCGAGGTTCCGTAGTTTTCTAAAGAAACAATACACAAACTTCAAATTTAATGGGGAAGGTTTATTATCATTCGAAAGAACATTCTTTGGCATTTTTTTTTGAAGATTATCTCTTTCAAATATTGGCCGCGTCTCAGATAGTCCATCCGACTGAAAACTGGCGATTGACACGCATGATGTTTTCCTCCAAGGCCTAAATGGAAGCGGGATTGTCTGCATAAACTTTAGACTTTACATATTTCCACAGCGAAAAATTTAACAGTGTGATTTTAGTGGCCAATCAACCGGCCCAAAAGGTGAAATTATCTGTTCCCAGAAGTGTTCTTTCAATAAATCCATTGATTGACGAAATGTATGAAAAGAGGTGCCGTCTTGTGGAAACCAAATGTCGCCGAGTCGGTTATCATGGTGCGATAACGGTCGACATAGCCCGTTTATTCTACCGGCCCCAAACCACATCAAACCGTTGTTTTTATAGATAAAGTGGCAGCTCTTGAATCATTCCAGGTTGCTCTACGTTCCAAATGCGGCAATTTTTCTTGTTTACATACCCATTGAGCCAGAATTAGGGATATTCGCTGAACAATGTTTGGCTCGAAAATGTCGGATCTTCTTGGAACCTCTCAAGAGCCCATAAAGCGAAGCAATGTCGCTTAGGAAGTTCGAGCGGTTTCAGTTCTTGCATGGGTTGTATTTTKTACGCTTTCAATTWAAGATCTCGACTTAAAATGAGCCAAGTTGTTCAACACGTCAGTCCGAATTGCTGCGAACGGCGCTAAAACGACTCTCTAAGTACCTCTACTTGGAGCGTTTGTTATATTGAACTCAATTTTATAATATCTACCAATTTATTAATATCCATTGGCTTAACTCCACTTTTGTATATTTTTCTCAATTGTGCTGAGTGTTTACTGTTTCTAATACTACGGGTTCTTACAAATTGACAAATTTGAGATTTCATTGATGTCTACTTGAAGTGTGTCTTATTGAAATTCTTCAGTGATACTTTTAAATATGTAAACATTGCAATTTATGTAATATTGACAGCGGCGTCTCAGAAATGTCTCATTTGACTGACATATGTTGTATGACAAAAATACACACCGTGAGCATATTAAATTAATTTGAATTGTTTCCAAGTGAGGCCAATTAAAAGTGTGTTAGAAATTTATTTAATAATTGCAATTGCAGTTTTTGTATTGTTCTCATTTAAAAAATGTGGTATGAAAAATTAGAAAATCACATACTATATACTATCTAATTTGACGCGGACTATAAAAAAAATGTTTATAATGGACTCACAGTTACAGAATCGTTGGAAGAGTTGCAGAAGTTTTTTGGAGAATCTACTTTATAACGAAAAAAAGTATCGGTGCGGTAAATAAACATACATAACTGTCTATTCTGGTGCGAAGAAAATCTACAAATTATTCATGAACAACTATTACAGTTCAAAGAAAAAATACGTCTTTGAGACCATTAACTTGGTATTGAAAAACAAAACAAACAAAAACAGAAATTTTGTTTTTTGCAGACCTTTTTGAGTAATTCGCGTGAACTCTTCACATTCGACAAGTGACAATATAGCTGATCTCGA
>NW_017534986.1:771855-774486 GCF_001853355.1 Bactrocera latifrons | reverse complement strand
GTAAGTGTGAATTAGCAGTCCCGGAATAACAGCACCACACCGGAGGGTGRCAACTTCGCTACTGAAGTCACTTTGGTTGCCCGACTGATCGAGAAAACGCACAGGTTGTCAAATGCAAAGTTCTAGCAGAACAGCGTCCACCTTCTACTTGCTCCCACCTGCTGTCGTATGTGTTTATTCAAGTACTGTGTGTGTGTGAGTGTGTATGTAGGCAGGGAACTTCCAGCAAACGGAAGCAACAATAGAAACAAAGACAGCTCAATTATGCGGCATAACCGTCTATAGAATAGCCAACAAACGGCCGACCGGTCAATAAACGAACACATGCACACGATTGATGTAGCGAGTAATCAATCGCTTAACTGCCGAATARCCGAATTATTTAGCCGTTGTCGCTACTGAGGTGAACTGCCAATGGAAGTCCGTAAAATCTATTTAGTGYGGACACTTAGCAGGACGACACGATCGGCGTCAATAAGTTAGTGTTAAAGTAAATAGTTAAGTCTGTTACGTTTGCAAACTCAAATATACGATATTACACATACACACACACAGGCACGGGAACTCACTCTTCCACTTATCACACTCGTATTTATTTAATTTGCACAAGCTAAAAGTGATCATACAAAATTTATTACAAAATAATACAATAATTTCATTGCCGCGTTGGTGAAAAGAGAGGTGAGAGGGTTTAACGAAGTGGTTGGCAAGAATCGGATTGTCTTCGATCAGTGTCGCGCCGGCAAGTTAACCTATATTTGTTATTCTTTCAATTACTTGTACATACTTATGTACATATATGAAGACCTATTTATCAATCGGTTTTGTCTCCATACCTAATGGAGTGCAAATTTGATATATACAAGTAGTACATACTTATCATATGGCATATGTGTAGCTACAAATTTTGCACTCGATTCAAAAGTGAATTAGCGCGATTTAGCCAAACAATATATCACGGAGCAAACGATACATACAAACACATATATTACCTGCATATATCTATATATACCCAGCAGTGAGCGTATGAAGTTCCATATGAACTAATTCGAAGCCGCTAAACAAAAATTGTGTTCGCATCGGCATATACAATCACCATCAAGAAAGTTTTTATAGTGCTTCTAAGTGCTTTTCAAAGTGATTCTGAAAACCGTAATTGAGACGTCTCTCACCAAAATATTTTTCAACAAAAAATTATTGTCTCATCAATGTATTGAGGAAGTTCGTTGACAGAAAATTCTRCAATATTCGAATGGACTTGCCAAAGCTTGAAAAAAAAGATCAAAGAAAATTCCGTCAATTAGAAATAAAAGCTTGAAAAAGAGTTTCTAATATTCTAAGAAATTAAATCAATCTTCAGAAAATATCCATTCAATAGTTTCTCTATGTCCCAAATCCGGCTATTTTGCTWGTTTACATACCAATTGAACCAGAAATGGGCCTTATAGAGCGMAGCAATGTCGCTTAGGAAGTTCGAGCGGATTCAGTTATTGCACAAGCTRTATTTTGTGCACTTTCAAACACTTTCGAAGTAAAATGCGCCAAWTCGTTTCATATGTCAGTCCGAGTTAGTGCGAACGGCGCCGAATCGACTCTCCACAGTCTTTGTGTACACTCCCAGCTACGGTTGCTATATTTTCTTCACTGCTTGCTAGACGTGGTCTATTCSGTCGAATATTATCAAATAATGTATGCTGAGTCCCAAGATGACTGATGGTGTTGCGATAGTACGCTCAGTAGGCCGATTATGTTGACMATAAGTTGAGCGAAGCGCGCGAAATACACTCTTTACAGAACGTCAATTTTCGTAATAAAGTTGAACGATTTGTTATTCACGGTTAAGTCCTTCTATAATGAAATGCCAAACAATACTGAACAAAAATAGCCTGACTGCTTGACACGAATCACGCGCGATCTGTCCAAAAACACGTAAATCTACTTTTGTTATACAAGGAATATACATTTAGGGAAGTTCGTTAACAGAAAATTTTGCAATATTCGAATGGACTTGTCAAGCTGTCGAACATTCTCATAGCCCAAGTGTTTTCATCTATTCGGACGGTATGACCTAGTCAGTGTATCCGCTGTCTCTTAGTTTGGTGAACTATGTCAACATCGACTATGGTATACGCCGTTGCCAATGCGCAAAAGGCCCTTAAATCTTTCGCAGAACTTTTCTCTCGAAAACTCGTAGCGCCGACTCATCAGATGTGCATCGTGCATGCTTCTGCACCGTATAACATGACGGGGATGATGAGTAACTTATAGAGTTTGGTCTTTGTTCGTCACGAGAGGACTTTAATTCTCAGTCCGAAGTAGCATATGTTTGCAAGAGTTATTCTGCGTTGGATTTCGAGGGTGACGTTATTGAAAGTTATGACTGTCAGCAGTGTCGTGGGAGCCAAGTCGCGAGTGCGATGACTGTTTGTTTCATGACAAGAGATATGTCCTCTTGCCCTTATTCACTACCAGACCTATTTGTTTCGGTTCCTTATCCAGTCTGGAGATAGCAGAACTAACGGCACTAGTGTTGAGGCCAATGATATCGACATACGCCAGCATCTGTACACTCTTATAAAAGATTGTGCCTGCTCGATTAAGTTCTGCAGCTCGAATTATTTTCTCCATCAG
>NW_017534986.1:760941-771080 GCF_001853355.1 Bactrocera latifrons | reverse complement strand
GGTTCCATGGAATGGCAATTTCGGTTTGGGGACCCGAAAAAATCACACGGAGCTAAATCTGGTGAATTTGGTGGTTGATCGATCGTACTCATTGTTTTTTTTACTTTTCATATAGGTAAATCTTTGAAATATATTATTGAARTTTGGAGATACCYCAACCTTCTGCTTAWCTTTAWACTGTRCTRTACATAAATTGATAATTAGTAAATTATTTATTCATAAAACATGTTACATATATTGCTATTTGATTTTCCTACGGGGTKTACGGGTATGTACATATATACTATTTATACTTCATTTGTGATAATAAATTTATTACCTTTGGAAAAGCKTATCTGATAGAAACTTAGCGTTTGTTAGTCAATTGTTTTATAAATAAATTAAGAGATGTTAGAAACATCTTTTCGTGCAGTGTATACCCTCCATGAAATTTCCTTTAAATAATAATATAATACTATAATAATATAATAATCAGATTTAGATCATTTATTAAGGAAATATATTTTCATCTATTTATTATCATTATTGATTCAATGCTTCGGAGTTTTMTGAGCATATGTAAGTATTACGGATTCTGCTATATATATTTCTGGTCGAGGACCGTGTGGGTCTTCCAAGACGAGCCAAATCCAACGAAAGTTGTTCGTGGAAGAAGCACTTCGAAGCAAATGATCGCCTGTTTCTTCGGGAAAACTGGTCATGTGGCGACTGTTCCGCTTGAGCAACGTAGGACGGTCAATTCTGAGTGGTACACCATCATTGTGCACCATGACAATGCAAGCTCTCACACATCGGGTCAAACCAGCGCCTTTTTGACCGGCCAAAACGTCGAATTGATGGGTCATCCGCCGTACAGCCCTGACTTGGCACCCAATGACTTCTTTTTATTTCCACACATCACGAAAATAATGCGTAGTCAACGATTTTCGTCGCCAGAAGATACTGTTGAAGCATTCAAAAACCATGTTTTGGAGGTGTCACAATCGGAGTGGAAAAAGTGCTTCGAAAATTGGTTTGAGCGCATGCAAAAGTGTATAAATCTTAATGGAGAATATTTTGAAAAACAATAAAAYCATTTTCGTKGATAAATATACCTATTTTCATTATTAGGCCAGAAATATAYATAGCARCCCTCGTATACTTATTTTCGATCCTCAAACGTGATATGTGTAAATATATATATTTAAAATATGTCTTAGAGCACATGGATATGGATGAATAAATAATGAAGTGTCAGTCAGGTTTCTAAGTTCAACTAGAAATTCTTTAACAAATAATCTAGTTTTTTTCGCTATCATTTAMAAATTATAATATGTAAATATATACCTACAAAATCTGCCTTGTCTATACTGTCGTAGAAATTCATGAAATCACCTCACCAAAAACTTAATTCATGCTTAAAACCTGCTTTTAATTTACAAAAATCTATTTAAAGAAGAATAATATATTTGTAATATTTGTATWAATTTTATAAAAGTGATATTCGAAAATCTTTATTTTAAGTACATGTGGGTTAAGGGAAATATGAACCCAGACCTACTACTATTAGGAAAGGAAATCAATTTCAATACGATTACGAATACCAGCTGAGTTGTGTAAAAGTCGACTTCTCCAAATTYACGGTTTGTCCATGAGTGTAGGTCTTTTATGAGCAAGCCCGTTCATCTGCCGCGACTTTCATTATTCYATCCATGTTGTATTGCGCTTTTGTTATTTTCGGATGTTTTCTTTCGTTYCCACAGCTTTTCCCTTCGGATTCCAAAAGGTCAATTGGGCCATTACCGCTTATAACTAATATTGCATCGCCKGRCACTGTTCGGTAGGCTGAGGCAACTCTGAGGGCTGCGGTGCACTCTGGCCAGTATCTTACGCCGATTTCCCTTTTTAAGGACATCTACCCAGATTTCAACTCCTTACAATAGGACGCTGATTGTCGTCGACACTGGAAGCTTCCTCTGTTCTTGTTCTTGTCTGGGGCCTCCTATGTTAGCCATTAGTCCGCTGAGTTGAGAGGTTTCCCTACCTTTCCTTCGGCGTGCTGGATTTGTATATTTTATACATTAGGGTGGCATCTAAAGGCATTATTCRTGCAAAGTCATAGCCCGTTAACTACTTGCTTCTTGCTTTGTACTATAGAAAGGGAAGGATCAGGTGGAATTGGAAATTATATAATTTTTGTTATGATTATATAGAAAGTAGGCATGGCTTTAATCCGATTTCGTCTATTTTCACATTGTAACATAAAATGTCAGAAAAATTCCATATACCAAATTGTATTGAAATCGGTCGAGTGGATTCGAGATCATAAGAGACTTCCCCTAAAAGTGGGCGGTACCATATCCATTGTCTAATTTACATACCACCTACATTAAAGCCGTCTCTCATACCATCTCGGGTATAAAATTTAAAGCCTCTGTCGCAGTTAGTTATTGATTTATAGCGCTTTTTGTTGTTTTTAACAGTACTGGGAAAGTGAGTCAGATTACCATCGGACAAACAGACAGTCACCCAGATTTCAACTCGTCTCACCATCCTGATCATTTATATCTGTAAATACAACGGTATATCTCGATTAGTTTTAGCTGATACATACTCTGTAACAACATGTTGCAAGAACATAAATAACGAAGTTATGTTTATATATATATACGATCACTTATCAGTGCTCGCATTCACAAAGGCTGTGTTACCAAAGTAATTACATAATAAAAAATACATTTCAACCACGTCAACACCGAAGCTATAATATCTATGTGCAATCTTTTATAACATAAAAAGGCGTACAAATGTCTTAATCTTGATTAGTCAGGTAGAATGGTARCTATATGTTATAGGGGCCCGATCGTTTCGTGAAGACACCTTGTCAAATAAAAACAAAAAAAAACGTTAACTTCGGCTGGTGCAGGTGCAYTTCTTTTAGTAAATATATGTTCAGTTTATTTTGGTAGCTATATGCTATAGTAAGCTGATCTGAACAATTTCTTCTGATATTACATTGTTTATATGAACAATAACTCATACCAAATTTCGTGAAAATATCACGTCAAATGCAAAAGTTTTCCATACCGGCACTAGATTCCGATCGTTCAGTTTGTATCGTAGCTATATGCTATAATCAACCGATCTTAACAATTTCATCGGAGATTAAATTGTTGCCTTCAAAAATAATCTGCACCAAATTTCGTGAAGATACATTGTCAAATGTGAAAGTTTTCCATACAAGAAGTTGATTACGATCATTCAATTTGTATGGCAGCTGTATGCTATAGTTAACCGATCTGAACAATTTCTTCGGATATTACATTGTTGCCTTTAAAAATAATCTGCACCAAATTTCGTGAAGATACATTGTCAAATGTGAAAGTTTTCCATACAAGAACTTGGTCCCAATATTCAGTTTGTATGGCAGCTATATGTTATAGTGGTCCGATATCGGCAATTCCGACAAATGAGCAGCTTCTTGAAAAGAAAATGACGTTTGCAAAACTTCAAAACGATATCTTAAAAACTGAGGGACTAGTTCGTTTATATACAGACAGACGAACTGACAGACAGACGGACATGGCTAAATCGGCTTAGCTCAACATACTGATCATTTATATGTAAATACTTTATAGAGTCTCCGACGCTTCATTCTGAGTGTTACAAACTTCGTGACAATCTTAATATACCCTGTTCAGGGTATAAAGATTTTCATAAAACTAAAATTTAATCGGTCAGTTGTATGGCAGCTGTATGCAATAGTGATCCGATATCGACGAATCCGACTTCGTTAAAGGTAGATTAGCCTGGTAGGCTAATAAAACGCACACATAACAGGTTTTGTCCTTATCGATTCCAGATGAAGCGCCGTTACGTAATTGAAGAGAAATATTCATCCTTCAGGATGCCTGCACTTTACGCGAAATTTCAATATGTTCGGCATCACTAACTATACCACAAAAGATACTGCATTGTTTCCCCGGCACATTGCTCTTAAGATTTTCTGCAGTCATTTCGATCTGTCAGCCACATATGTACTACAGGCGTGTGYCTTCCTATTCTGCCGTGTCGGAGAGAAAACAAACTGCCTATATGGTGCGGAGGCGGAGAAAATGACATCATCTGATGAGTCGGCTTTACGAGTTTTTGCTGAAGTAAAGTTTTTGCCGTTGATATAACAATGAGCTTCACGAGATATACGGATGGAGGGGAACACTCCAGCTTTGAAGGTTTTCGATTCAGTACTCGCTGGTGGAAGCAGAGGAAGACAAAATGGACAATGGCAAATGTTTGGTTTATATATACATATATTATAAATATATATTATAACAGGTAGGTTCAGATTATGAGGCGGATAGTTTTTAATTAAAGAGTTTAAACAAACATTAAGTTTCTTTTTATTAATTTCACAGCAATATAATAATCGGAAGTTTATGATACAAAAGCATATGTTAACTTTAACTAGATTTACAAGGAGCGTTCCAAAGTAGACAGGACTTAACAAAACAGAACAAATGGTTTTTTTCGGCAAAATCAATTTATTTTATTCAAATAGTCTCCGTCTGCTGCAAAACAGCTTTTGCGCGGTCCAAAAGCATATCGAACGAGTGTTTTAGCTCGTTGGCCGGTATAGGCAAATGCATTTTTCCAAAAAGGAAGAAGTCGCACGGTGCCATATCAGGTGAATACGTGGAGTGGTTAATGGTTAAAATGTGATTTTTGGTCAAATAATCGGTCAGAAGCGTCGAATCGAATGTTGGATTCTGAGCAATTCACGGACAGTTTCGATGGAATTTCCTGTGATCACGGATTGTGATCGGCCCACATGTAAATCGTCATTTATGTCCTCACGACCACTTTGAAAACGTTGAAATCATTCGTGCACTCTGTTACGAGATAGGCAATCATTGCCATAAACTTGTTTCATCAATTAAAATGCTTCGGTAAAGGGTTTACCAATTTTAAAACAAAATTTAGTGTTGGCTTTTTGCTCGAAGCTCATTTTCGCACCGATAACACAAACATAAGTGTCTGTAACCGYAAAGACTTCACTTCCAATCAATGAAATTTCTGGACAATCGATAAAGATAGCAATTTCCAACGCACCAGTCAACATATAGATGRCACCACCATGTATTGTGTTACGGTAAAATTTGTTTACAATGCGTGGTGTAAGTGAAGAAATTAAAAGAAAAGTTAAAAGATAGATATCTGCTGAGCAATCTGCCCGCGATATTGGCAAGGAGCTTAAAATCAGCCATACAACGGTTTTGCGGATAGGAAAGAATAGCAACCTGGAAAGGCTAACATGCAATAAAGGCGGGAGACCCCAAAAAAAAATCAAATTCGTGAAGCTAGACATGTTGGACGATTTCTTATATCTAACAAATTGACTACCCCAAAGCAAGGACTATCGCTTTTAACGCAAAATATTAGTGTCTGGACATTGCGTCGCGAAGAAACCCGTTTTGACAAAAAAAAATGTTTCTGCCCGAAAGGATTTCCTGACACGCCACGAATACTGGGCGTGTGATGACTAGAAACGTGTAATTGTAAAYGTTAATTATTTGTGGGCAGTCTTTAATTGAACTTCTTTAAGGTGATTTGGTCAGACGAGACCAAAATTAACCRATTCCAGTCAGATGGCCGCTCTTTGTACTGGTCAAACACCTCAGGACCACTTCAACCCCATCAAGTAAAACAAACTATAAAGTTTGGAGGTGGATGTTTAATGATTTGGAGGTGTATTACGCAGTATGGAGTTGATCCTATTGTGAAAATTGATGAAAAGATGAAAAGAGAACAATATTTGGACATTTTAAAAACAAATTAGCCGATTGCTATGGATATGGTTCGCTTGCGGGAGAACCGGATTATATTCCAACAGGACAATGATCGTAAACACTCTTCAAAATTAGTGCAAAATTGGTTGAAATCGCAAAGTTTTTCAACAATGAGGTGGCCTGTGGCAAAAGGCATGCAGGAGCTTTGGGAGCGCGTCGAGGACGAATGGTACTCAATATCACCAGATTTCTTACAAAAAGTGTACGGGAGCATGCTGCAAAGACTGAATGCTTTAAAAAGGGTGAAAGGATTGTGGACGGACTACTACACTAATGAAGAAAATATAATTATTTGTATGGATGCAAAGGTGGAACAATGGAGAGGTTTTGCCACATTTTTGTCATTTTCTTTTTTTGTTTTACGAGTGAATTTGTCATTTTTTTTAATAGTGTAATATATTAAATTTTTTTTCTACAAAAATATATATGTATATGCTTGCAATTTATTGCATCAAAGTTCATTTATGTAATTATTCTTCCAGTTTTGCTCTTCAGTGTAGATGGCGCCACCAGGGGGCGTTAGATTCATAAAGTCCTGTTTACTTTGGAACACTCCTTGTATGCATATGTGTATACTTATTCATACATATGTATGTATATACAAATGTGTGTTCCTGATTTTTTATGTACATCCAAAYAAGGCTTAATAGTAGCTTATACTTTCTTTGGCTTAAAGTGAAAGAAATACATATATTATTAGCAAACGATTTTTCGAATAATATTATATGTAATAATTTGTAAATATATACACAGTTGTCATATATAACAGTTCTGATACATAAACAATTCGCATTAAGCTTAATATAGGCTCATCATCTGGTCTTATCATCTCATTGTGATTGCATTTGAGTGTAGTTTTATGGCGAGAGGAAACGTCTTAAAAAATTGTGTGTGAAGTATACATATGTATGAGAAAAAATAAAAATAATAATAAATAAGTTTTACAATGAAAGACCATAAAAAATTGTATTTTAAAGTATAACATTTATTTTATAAAATTAACTAAATGCCAAAAGTTTTTAAATGAAAATGTTCTATTTTTTAAAATTTATAACTTAAAAGTATTTTTTTGTTATAATTTAAATTGTTTGAATGRCAGCGAGTTGGTTTCTTTTTGGCTTGACTTCTATTGATTTGTACTCTTATTTATAGAATATTAGTTAAACAGGGTTGCAATTTTTTTAATTCAAATATTGTGGATTAGATTTTCAATTTTCAAATGTAAAATTGCACTTTAATATTTAAAACCTAAATATATCTAAATTTGTGATCAAAAATTTAAAATTTTACTTTATAATTTAAGAAATGAAACATACATTTAATTTCTAATACCAAAMTCAGTATAAACATTTCTGATATATAATTTATTTCTAAAAATTAATTTTGTATCAAGTTTTTGGGATTAAAATATTTCTTTATATTTGTATTTGGAATTAAAGTTTTTTAAACCCGGTATTTGGGATTAAAAGGTTAAAAATTAGTTTAGTTAAGATATACGGGATTACAAAATAAAAAATATKTTAGGTTAGGTTAGGTTAGTCTGGCAGGCAAAGACCAATTATGTTCCTTTGGTATACCAGAATGAAATCCGTTACTCTTTTAGGTTGCCTACACTTGATGTGAAATGTTAATTCAATTATTTTTTGAATGCCTTATTAGCAACCCTGTGTGAAAGTAATTTTATTTTAACCAAAATGCATTACTAAAGACATACAATATTTTGTAAGTGATTGTTAAACAATTCGTTAAAAGAAAATGCCCATCAACTAACTTATCGGTAGGCGATTACTTCGCCGAAGACATGTTTTCTAAGCAATTTATAACTTAAACTAATATATTTCGATTGAACTTTATAATTTATAATAAATAAATTATAAAACCATTAAATATATGTAATCATAAGTTCTTATATAAAAAAAGAATACGTGAAAGAGAAAAAGCAGGACAATTATTTTATGAACAAGTGAAACATCTTTWTAGCGCAAATTTAAGGTTAGGTTTTGTAGAGTGGCATTAGAAACGGTTTTGTGACACAATTCCAATAATTAAAAAGTTTTAAATGCCATAATAAAATATAAACTGCAAAAAGCTTACGGTACATCGTTAGCATTATATTTTTTTTAATTTTACAACTTTATATCAAGCACTGTTAATTATATACCTAAACTATTGTATATGTACAGAATTTCATACATACGAAAATGTTATTTGGTGAGTATTAATCTTTGAAAACTAAACAACAACAACATAAAATAGCAATAAATAAGCAAATGGGAAATGAAATGAAGATTATTGTATTTATCTAACATAGGAATCATTCGTATTTCTCCTCTTTGGCTGTCATAAACATTTTTTGGCACGCGTAAGTGAATTGGTCTGTAAATGATAATAAAGATAAAGCATTATATAGATTACACGGAGTACACATAAAATACATACTAATTGCAGACTGTAAAATCTTTGGCTTATCCTTCCACACAACACCAACGTAGTAGAACGGCACACCTACAACCGTTATCAGAACACCCATACCCACTTCATAGGGGGCTACATAGACAGGCACGATCACCAGAAAGGCACATATCACAACAAACACAGCTGGAATCCAAAGCGAAACCTACAAATATACATACGTACATATGTATGTATATTTTATGAATGAGGAGTCATAAAAAGCAATTAATTGAATGATTGCCACTCGCATAGACTAGATTTGAAATTACCTTAATTGGACGTTCCATATCGGGGCGAGTATAGCGGAAGAACAACACCGCCGACACCGAAAGCATTATGAAAAACGACTCCACTATGCTGCTGTAAGTGATGAGCACATAAACATCGCTCACGACGAGCATGATAATGGACAAAATGCACTGAAATAAAAGCGTTAAATTGGATTATACTAAGCAGCAGTTCAAGACAGCTATGAGCATGTAATTCATACAAATTATGGACAGTTAAATTACCAAAAAGACCAGCGATGGCACCGGCGTAAATTGCTTGACACTGATGTTGGACAAGATGGCTGGCATGTGACCGTTGCGCGCACCCACAAAACACATCCGCGAGGAAGTCATTATATGCACCGAGAGCCCGCCAAAAGCCGATATCGCCACCATAATGGGTATAATGAAGGACCATAGACCCAACACACGGTTGCCAAAGGACTGTAAGAGTTACATATGTACAGTTATTATATTTATTTTTGTAAATCTAAACTCTTAGTTGACCTACCACTGCTATGGCATCGGAGGCAATCATTTCCGCGGGCGCCAACACCGCCAAATAGGCCATATTAGCGAGCACATAAATAGCCGTAACCAGTGGCAATGAAATGTAGATAGCGCGTGGCAGATTTTTATATGGGTCACGCAGTTCTTCTGTCATGAAATTCAAGTAATTCCAGCCGGCATAGGAGAAAATGCCCGAGTAGAAGGCAACCGACAGTTTTCCGGGATCGGTCTGTGTGTTTTCAAAGGGTTTGTCAAAGTTCTGCACGTGACCTAATTTTCAAAAATGATTAATATATGAAATACATTTGAGAATTAAGGTCATATTTACTTACCCATGCACATCCAAACTACGCCCACAATGATAATTAGCACCAAAGCTGCTATTTTAGTGAACATAATTACATTTTGCATTTTCGTCGTTACTTTCATATAACACGAATTGAGGTAGGTCAGGAAGCAGATGGTTACAGCGGCTAGCAGTTGTAATGCACCCTCCGGTATGCTGCACTCATTGTCGAAGAAGGGCTGCAGCACATACGAGGCGAAGGTGAGGCCCATAATGGCATTCGTTGTAGGRCTATATGTATACAAATTTATTGAACACATGAAAGCTAATTAATTTATCAAAATATGCATATGTATAATGAATTAACGTGATTCATGTGACCAAAAATAAAGCATACTTTTGGGATTATTTATAGTGTTGTGGTCGATAACTGTGTGCAATTAGCAATACATTCCACTTATTAAGCTGAATAGACACATGCATATACAATTGATTCATATGAGAAAATTAGTTATATATTTAGTATATTTTTGATGCAGATAATACCTATATATGTATAGCTTGTGCAAAATCAGTTAATTTAATTGAGTATAATTAACACTTGAGCAGACGCTTGTCAAATAGACCGCAAAAAAATACATACGCACACATTAACATCATATGTGTGTTAAATTTGAAGACGGAAATTCTAATAGAGCGATTTGGAAGTGAAAGCTTACTTAAATTATTCATGTATTTATTCGATTCATGAATCATTCTTTAAAAAATGTATATTTAAAATAAAAAAATTTAAAA
>NW_017534986.1:759450-760521 GCF_001853355.1 Bactrocera latifrons | reverse complement strand
TTAAAACTTGAAGTACATATTACATAAAAATTAAATAATAATTAACTAATATGTACATATGTATACAGCTAGAGACAGAGATTTATAATAATTATCGTAATTAGAAATATTACCGTTACTTTTAAGAGAGCGATATTTTCATGAATTTGTTATTAGTAGATCAATACTGCTTCTGTCGCCTCTTTAAGTGCGTGGAAAATAACAGTTATCATTTCCCCGCAGATACCGTTAATTTGTTTTTGTTAAATTTCGTCATAAATTCGTTGGACAATGATTTAGCGCACTTATAGTTTTCGGTAATTAATTGTGTTTGGTCCAACAAAGAATTAATCTCAGTTGTGAACTTGTATTCAATAGTTTTAATAATATTACAAAATTTAATAAAATGGCTACTGGGAACTACTGTTCGATTGAAAAAAAAAAATTCTTAGGGATCTTAAAAAAAACTGCACAAGTCAAGTAAAAATTGCTCAAATAGTAAAATGTTCAAGAAAAATGGTGTACAATKCCATCAAAAATGTTAAGAGTGATCCAAATATGTTAAAACAAAACAAAGTGCGTAAGGATCCCTCTCGCAAAACAACCCCCCGCGAGGACAAAATAATTCTTAGAAAGTGTAAAGCTGATCCTTTCAAATCCTCACGCGAGATTATGGTCAAAGTCAATGCGGAATTCGACTTAAACGTGTAAAGTAGACTAGCACGAAGACGTTTTACRTGAAAATAAGTTGTATGGACGTGTGAGCAGAATAAAACCGCTATTGTCGAAAAAATATATTAAAGCGYGTTTGTCATTCGCTCATAGCCATAGATCAAAAGATTTAAATTTTTGGAAAATTATACTTTTTACGGACGAAACTAGAATAAACCGTATTGATCCTGATGGTGAAACATTTGTCAATCCAAGGTACACCAGAAACACCGTAAAGCATGGGGGAGGAAATTTAAAAGTATGGCGGTCGTTTTCATGGCGTGGAGTTGGACACCTAGTAAAGATTAAAGGGGATATAGATAAATTTGCATACCTTAATATAGTGAGGAATACAATGGAGTCATATTCCTATGATATTAT
>NW_017534986.1:756730-759395 GCF_001853355.1 Bactrocera latifrons | reverse complement strand
CTTTGGACAGATGCCAAAGGTTAATAGAGAGCTTGCCACGCAGATGTGAAGCGGTGATAACGAATAACGGTTATTCCACTAAGTATTAAGCAAGTTAGATATAATATTATATCAGAGAAATTTAACGCCAAGTGTTAATAATATTTATTTATTTTTTTACTGATCTATTAAAGTGCGCTAAATACTTGTCCAAGCCAATTTTGACTTAATAATGTAAACTGAACAAAACGTTGTATGTTAATTATAGAAAACCAATACATTTTGGACTACTTTAGTTTTTAGTGAGGTAATAAATATTTTTTTTTTACATTATAACGATTCTATTTTCTTTAAATATAAAATTATTAAGTATCATATTTCACATTAAGTGAAATCTGTCCATAGCTGTATGTATTTAAAATGGTGGAAACTGGATTTGAAACTGAAACAGTATAATTAAAAGCAATTTATTGCATTGACATTTTAATAAAAATAAGCTTTTCTTTTAAAATAATAACCAAATTGTAAGCATCATATAGACAAAGGTGAAAAAATTTTAATTTCAAACAAATTAATTTTATTTTTTGGAATTAAAATTTATTTTTATTTCAAACCGGTATTTAGTTAAATGGATTTTTGGGATTATTTTTTTACATTTTATTTTATAATCAAATTGGTAATGTCAAATAAGCAAAGGCGTAAAAATCTAAATTCTAAAAAAAAAATTGTATTTTATTTTTTCACATTACAATTAATTTTTTTAAAACCGTTACTTGGGTTAATCACATTTTTTGGATTAATTTTTTTTGTAATCTCTCTTTGTTTATTAAAAATTATTTTTATTTAAGATTTTAGAGATTACAAAAGAAAAAGTTTAATTTTAATCTTACTTCAATCACTTTTTAACGCATTATTTACAACCCTTATTAGATTATAAAAATATTTTAAAATTAATGGAAAATATATGCCTATGAATACATTTAGCACAATGCATATGTATAAACTTTAAKAGCATCACAACAACATATCTACATAAATGATTCATTCTCATGTGCTTAGCCAAAATTAGTACTTGATCTAGAAAACTGTAACTTTTCGTTCAAACAATTACGATATTTACTTTGTGTGTCTGTGTGTACGTATAAATCAGCTTTAAAAAATTAGCACCTACTACTAAACGCTAGTCTGTAATAGCGCCATTTACGAACATATTTTCCCACATTTAATGAGCGTGTCCACACTAATACATTAATCCTTGGGTTTTACAAGTTAGAAGCTAGCGGTTCATTATTTAAACACACATTAACATACATTTGTCAAAATATTGCTCATATTATCGATAATTTATTCGACCCCATAGTTATCTTTAGTTAAAGAATATATCAAAATAAACAAGCAGTAATATTTATGGGTATATTTAGACGGCGTACTCATAAATAATCAAATGGTCATAAAGAATTGTATATAAAATGGCTTGGTATAAATTTTAACAAAAAGACAGCATATGTTTTTTAAGTTGTAAAACTATAAAATATTGAGCGAACTGCCTATTTTGTGTGTTTACTGGTTTACATGTACTAAAACAAAAAAATCTCTAACTTCAGTTCGGACTAAAGTGATCCGATATCGGCTGTACCAACAAATTTTCGTTAAGAGAAAAGGGCATTTGCGAAATTTCAGATCGATATCTCTTAAAATAAGAAATATATACAGAYAGACGGTCATACATACGTACATGGCTCAGCGCGTCAAGTCTCCGGTGTTCCCTTCTGGGTATAACAAATTTCGTAGAAAACTTATTATACCCAGTTCAGGCTATAAAGATAAAATGCCGCACAAATTTGTACATATTGGCTCACATAGAAGCCATTTGACCATAGCTCAGTAATCAATCAAATGCATTAATTGCAATTATGTATGTATATAAATAAATAACATATACCTATGTATGTATTAATATGCGATGAGATTTTTTGTAATGGTAAAACCCGTACAGTGTTGGAAAAAATAATATRAACAAAGAGGTATTTTAAATTTTCCAATCCTTTATTTGAACAAAGGATATACAATATAATAATTCAAATATTATCGTTCACTGATATTATAATTATCCCCATAATTCGTACTTTTTTTAATTTCTGGTGTTCCAGTGTTCTGTGGAATAGATATCCAGCGACTGGGAGAGCCGTCTCATTATGTTAACTTTATTGCGTTAATTTTAGTGGCAGGTGATCCTCCACATAGAGCCAAATTACAGTATTAAGGATGGGGAGATGAGGTAAACTGTGCACACATTTTGCCCCTTTATTTAGGGGATTACATGGGTTTACGAGTTTCAAGAAATCGATTTTTTTATTRTCTTGTTAAATTCAACAACACCTATAGAAAATTGTCATTATTTTCAAGTTGATCTTAGTTTCAGAGACACTGCCTTGTGACCTTGTGCATTGTTTTTTTTTTTTTTTGCATCATCTTAAGACCAAGATTTTTTTCGATTTCTAAGTTAAAGTTTTAACTAAAGCAATTATTTTTTCACATTAGATGATCCTGTAAGAATTTATCCTGCCAACATGGGTGGATTTTTTTCCAAGTGGTTACGGATTGGCGTCGCAATGGCCTAGTTAAAAAAATAATTTTTTCAAAATTTCAGAAATATGTTTTAATAGAATAAAATAATAATTTTAAT
>NW_017534986.1:719568-756676 GCF_001853355.1 Bactrocera latifrons | reverse complement strand
AAAAGGTTTAAGATATGTTTATAATAAAAAAATAATTTAATAGTGTAAAAAAATTCAAATAAAATACATATTTAATTTTTACGTGAGAAAAAATGTTTGAAAAAGGCTGGTTTTTGCCCGAGGAAACCCATGTAACTCCTTAATACATTGTCTCAAATTCAGTTGCCTAAAAGCATCCCTATAACGTTATTGGTCCATATTCGTGTTGTTGGGGGTGTAATTGTTGGTCAAATTACACATTCCTAGTTCGTCGTTTTGAAATCAGAGCCTAATAAATTTACTTTCGTTTCATCCGAACATAAATAAATTATTCGAATATTCGAGAAGCATGCGACTCTACGCAAACTCAATATTTTTATGAACATTTTTTACATGAAAAATTCTTTTGATAAATACTTTATTATGTTAATAGATTACAATATCCTCATATGAAAAAATGCACACTATTACTATAATATTTATAATTAAATACCACAGCTGTAATGATGAATTTTTCATAAAGGATATTCAGGTTTATCGACCTTAACCTCTAAGCAGTTTCACATACTATTTAACTCTCTATTCAAAGTTCTTTTCAACTTTCCCTCACGGTACTTGTTTACTATCGGTSTCATGGTTATATTTAGTTTTAKATGGAGTTTACCACCCAACACTGCACATGAAAGTTTATTTTACGGAATCAATTACTTCAGTCAATACTTCTCTAAACTCAATTGTATGTATTTACACAAAATTTCATTGGGCATTCATACATATGTATATGTGCGTACACATGTATAATACATAAATATATATAAATGGACGTCAAAACAAGGCAAAGCAGTCGCTTTGATAACAAAGCACACCACAATATATCTTTTTGTACAGAAGCGCATTTGTTTAATTTAAATTGATAAATAAATTATCACATGGTAAACATATTAATGGACAATACACAGAGCTAGAGATTGCTTTAAATAAACAAAGAAGTGAAACCTTTCACTACAAAAGCATAAATATGAAACAAACAAATKCAAAAAGCAAACAAATTAATTTTACACTATGAAAATCTATATTTTTATTTTATTAGTTCATTTTTGCCTTGTTGATTCACTTAACAGGACCAATTAAAGTTAAAAAAAAAAGTTCATAAAAATTTATGTAGAACGATTAATTACTAATTATTAATATTCAAATGATTTATTGTTCAGCTATAAATAGTTATGTACCATATATACACATACTCGTACCTATATAACTTGTATCTATTTTTAAAACTGACCATCAATTAAGGCTGAACGGATTTGTAGCATTTATCACAATGCAACAACTAGGATATGAGAAAAAAACCTAACAAATTAATTCAACTRCAATGGAACGTCGGGTATGGAGAAAAATAATTGAGTGCCGATCCACAATCATACTGTAAATAATATCTAAATAACGTTATTCAACTCATCGYCAGCAAATTAAGCGATAAATTTACTGCAGAATTACGATATGTATACATATGTATGTACGTATATACCGCCATACCAGTTTGACTAATCTACTTGCACTTTGCGGTCACTCAAATAAATTTATTAAACTTACACAAAGATCATCATTGCATCCCATAGGTAGAGAAAAGCGGGTAACGAGCCATACGCTTCGAGAATATACGCATAATCACCACCGGATTTTGGAATCGCCGTGCCCAGTTCGGCATAACAAAGCGCGCCAATCATCGACAACAAACCGCATAACACCCAAATAATAAGTGAAGTGCCCACCGCTTCTACTTCACGTATCACACCTTTGGGCGATATAAAAATGCCCGAACCAAAGATTATACCCAATATGATAGCAACACCTTCAAGTAAGCCCAACTGTTTCTTCATACGCACAGCGCTGGTATTCGATTCAGCGGATCCTTCACGTTGTCCACCAACMCCRCCATTRCTCATCCCCGCAACGGTGGCATTTTCTGTTGTAGCACTTGGCGCCGTTTCACTGGCTGGTGTTAATARCACCATTTCGCTGGTGGGTGATTGTAAGTCGCTTGCGGCGCGCATAGTTTCAAACTATCATGAAATAACTATTATTTCTCCTATTTTSCTACTTTAAGCACTTGCGTTTGGTTCGAATGCCACGATAAGACTGAGAACTTTCATGCGCGTCAATATTCGCTGTTAGCTCGCGGTTTACTAATATCAAAGGTCTAATTCAATTTATTTCTTGTCTATGATTTTTGTTTTTGTAACCAATCTGCTAATTTCTTCTGTACAGTACTTTGTGTTATTACGATCGCCGATGTGAGTACCACAATAATGCCGGGTACTTTTACTTTTGTTTTGCTACGCCTGTTCAATGAGTTTACATATATGTACATGTATACTATTATCTGCCCTATTTTCGCATTCYTTCGTTTTTCATTCACTTTTTAAAGTGCTAAGGGTGCGGGGCCGAGAACATCACCCATTGACACAGTTTCAGCCACCAACAACCACTAGTTGTGTGACTTTTTAGGTTAGATGTGGTGCTGTTTAGATTGACACAAACTTTTCATTTAGAGTATGGAAACGAAAATATTTTCAAATATATCACACACTTTCCGAGTTTTCTTTATTATCTTTCAGCTGTAATTTTATTTATGCAAACGCTTTCACTTTTGTATTTCCGGAGGAAAATTTCACGAAAATCAAACCACACGCGATAAATACGAGCAGAACTAACATCACTGTCAAAAGGAAAATGGCATTGCGGAAAGTGAAAAGCGAGAGGTGGGAGAATATTGATAGGGGTGAAAAGATGTGCTGCCCAAAAATTGAAAGGAAAACTGTGCAGTGTTGGAAAACGGAAATAGGTAAAAACTCAGTGAAAGTCAGAAAACATTTAAAAATTAAAAATAACTGCAACAATTGTTTACAACAAAACAATTAACTGATTTCTTGTCAGATTTACTACAGTCATATGTAAGTTATTACGGCAAAGCATACTTTTAGGAAGTTTAAAAACTACTTCCGACCTTTGTTGCCACACTTTCTCYATTACAATTGTAACGGATATTTACAACGTTATCATACACCACGAACTGTTTAGAAAAYTATATATAGACTTACGAAATTAAAATTGCAAGATATTAAATTTCACAATTTAACTTTTAATGGTATCACTAACATCAAGTTTTCCTTAWACTTAATTATGTATAAAAACACACACTGACTTCAATTCACTTCTTATCTTTTGCATGTAACTTGGAATTAATCATTTCCTTAAACTGTGACAAAATTTTGTTTTCCCGCTTCTGCCGCTCTTCTTTGCTGAACATGGCCAAAGCTCGCTTTTCGTCTGCAGAATAGATTTGATTTTCTTTACGAATACGTACAGCTTCCATTCGGCGATGTCTAAAGGAAAGCAAAAAAACAAGTTAGAAATATATTTATAAATTAGCACATAAATCATGTATTTTATACTGACCTGCTACCGCTCATAACATATCCAACAGATTCAAAGTTGGCGATCTCCTCGGATGTCAATCCGATTTCACCTCGACGTGGAATTCTTTTTCCCTCTGCAATATATGCTGCCATCGCGGCACCTTCACCAGGTAAAAGAGCACGACCAAAATCCTTTTGGCTTAGACCACTAGTTTGCCTTAGCGTCGGTCCGAACTCTTCTCCACCGACGCCCACTTCGTCCGAAGATCGGAATCTGTCTGAACTAGATTTGCTGGCTTCATTTTTAGAACGTTTTTTATTTTTCTTGTGTTTYTTGGTTTTACTTTTCTTTTTTAATGGCTTGACACCGTCTACAGTTTTTTCCAACCACATGTCCTCTGTTTCAGAATCCGAATCTGAAGAGCTTTCACTTTCCGAACTATCACTATCAGATCTCTCATCTGCAGAGAAATCTGAACTTGAGCTGGATGTATCACTTGAGCTCGATACTTTTTTCTTCTTACTACGTTTGCTTTTCGATTTCTTCTTACCACTACTCTTACGTTTCTTTGATTTTTTCGATTTCTTCTTTTTAGCTTTACTTTTCTTCTTTTTTGGCTTTTTATAAGTGCCATCTAAAATTTTAACATCAGGATCATACAATTCGTCATCTGAAAATACTTCCGGATGAGCTGGGCTTTTACCCCATACATCCTCAGAACCTTCTATGCCGATCAACTCACGTTGCTCTCGTCGTGCTTCCAAGTAGTTTGAAGACTTTTTTTGTTGATGGATGCTTCCACTGTTTCCACCTCGAAAAGGGTTGTTCTGGCGTCCACCGTAATTATTTTCATGATATTTGTCATTGGGCCAACGTTCAACCTTTTGTTTATCGTCCGCAGGAGAAGAGCGACTATGGCTCCTTCTATACCTTGACTTTGAGCGTTGATCTTCTTTTGAACGATACTTATCCCGGCGACTTTCAACGGATCCTCTACGTGTTCGTGATCTTGATCGAGAGCGTGAATGTGTCGGTGATTTAGTTCTTGAACGTGTATGCCTTCGTCTGCGATGGCTCCTTACTTCTTCACTTCTATCATCACGTCCACGCGAATTGTGTCTCCGTTTTGCAGGTGAGTGATGACGGCTGCGAGACCTCGTTCGAGAACGGGATCGCATAGTTATTGTATTCTACAATTTAAAAAATCGAATGTTCAATATTTGGAACTAGTCTTGAATTCTGCACAAAATTATTAATAATGGATAATGCGAATTTAGTGACAGAGGAATGTCAAAATCGGCAGTGTTGCAAAATAAATTAAAATGGATTCGGAGTTCGAAAATAAAGTATGGAAAATGTTTTTGTTTTTGTCAAATACATKTGTGATGTGCTSAACRCAAARAGCGCGACARACTGCAAGCGACATCTGTCAATATACACAAGTTCTTAAGGACACAGTTATTGAGACAGCTRCATAACTACATAACTGTGTCCTTAAGAACGTGTGTATTTTATTATTTGACAGATRTCTCTAACTGTCTAAGCTTCTATTCAGTAAAGAACAGTATTTTATATTCAAAACTAAATTTTGATCTTTTATAGATTCAGTATATGTTAGTACTATTTTAGGGGAAGGAACTTCCATATACCACCCTGTATTAAATTTTGACATTACCTTCCAATCTTCACTGTTCTTGACAGTTGTTAGTGGAAGTGACGTGTAAGTTTTTCACAAAATATCTCAAAAATATTTCTGTAGTTCTTGAATCATTTATAATATTTAATAAAATCACAACTTAAAAAAAAAACAATTGCCGCAATGGGTTCTTTTCGCCGTGATAAAGATGATGAAGATGAAGGTAAGGCCAAAATCGTATTTTGGTATGTATAGTAAGCCATTATTTGTCCCGATCTATCGCCGCTGTGAATTTTTATAATCATSTTTTCTATTGGAAAGCTAAACGTGGCTAATTAATAAAATGTTTACCTTACATGTTTGTGTATATTTTACTATAATACCAACTGTGAGAAAAAATTGTTTATTACAGAATAAATTTTATATGCCACTACAAAACTTGTCACATTCTGTCACCTCTTTCACATATCCGGACATATGTACATATATTGGCAATATTACGATTCTTTCGGCGCCGCGATTTGATGGTACGGATGGATAGAAAACTATGAGTCTGAGGACGGTATATTTGTATACATTTTTTAATCCTGAGGACCTCCTCTATCCATCCGTACCGTCAAATCGCGGTGCCGAAAAAATCGTAATCGTGCCCATATATTGTACCACTTCGTTTAACCAAGAGACACTAATTTTTGTTTCAATGAATTTTTAAAATAGGCATTACCAACATCTATCAAAATTTGGAAAAGACATCGGTTTTGCAGGAGACACGCACTTTCAATGACACACCAGTTAACCCACGAAAATGCATCCAAATTCTTACCAAAATTCTGTACTTGATCAATCAGGGCGAACAATTGGTTGCTCGTGAAGCTACGGATTGTTTCTTTGCCATGACAAAATTATTCCAATCGAAAGATGTCGTATTGCGACGTATGGTSTATTTGGGAATTAAGGAGCTTAGCTCCATTGCTGAAGATGTTATAATTGTAACAAGTTCCTTAACCAAGGATATGACTGGTAAGGAGGACCTATACCGTCCAGCAGCTATACGTGCACTTTGTAGCATAACAGACAACACCATGCTGCAAGCGGTTGAACGTTATATGAAACAATGCATCGTGGATAAGAACTCTGCTGTATCATGCGCTGCGCTTGTAAGTTCGTTACGTTTAGCAAGCACCGCCGGCGATGTAGTAAAACGCTGGGCAAACGAAGCACAAGAAGCACTTAACAGCGATAACATTATGGTGCAATATCATGCATTGGGCTTACTCTATCACATTCGTAAATCAGATCGCTTGGCTGTGTCCAAGCTGGTAAACAAATTGACACGTAGTTCAATGAAGAGCCCATATGCAGTTTGCATGCTCGTAAGTCAGAAATAATTAAATAAAATTTTGCAAGATTTTATATTAAATTTCAAAAATTTACAGATTCGCATAGCTTGTAAGCTGATTGAAGAAGAAGACATCTCAACGGAAGACTTGGCTAATTCGCCAATGTTCACTTTTATCGAATCATGTCTACGACACAAGAGTGAGATGGTCATCTATGAAGCTGCACATGCCATTGTAAACTTAAAGAACACTAATGCTCGTGTACTTTCGCCAGCATTTTCCATTTTGCAACTATTCTGCAGCTCACAAAAAGCCACTTTACGATTTGCAGCTGTACGCACGCTCAACAAAGTTGCAATGACACACCCAGCTGCGGTCACCACATGTAATTTGGATTTGGAAGGTCTTATAACCGATACAAATCGTTCTGTTGCCACGCTAGCTATTACCACTTTGTTAAAGACTGGTGCTGAGTCGTCCGTAGAACGTTTAATGAAACAAATCTCCTCCTTCGTAGCTGAAATTTCAGATGAATTTAAAGTGGTCGTCGTCCAAGCGATTTGTGCACTCTGCTCCAAATATCCACGCAAACATACTGTGTTGATGAATTTCCTTAGCGGCATGCTGCGTGAAGAGGGTGGTTTAGAATACAAAACTTCAATTGTGGACACCATTATAACGATTATTGAGGAAAACGCTGAAGCCAAGGAATCCGGTCTTTCTCATCTTTGTGAATTTATTGAAGATTGTGAACACGTATCGCTAGCAGTGCGCATTCTGCATCTATTAGGCAAGGAAGGGCCTTTCGCTAACACACCATCCAAGTACATACGCTTCATATACAATCGCGTTATATTAGAAAGTCCCATTGTGCGCGCCGCAGCTGTTACAGCGCTGGCGCAATTTGGTGCTTCCTGCCCKGCACTCATAAATAATATTTTGGTATTGCTAAGTCGCTGTCAAATGGATCCCGATGATGAAGTACGCGATCGTGCTACTTATTATTTGCACATTTTGCAATCCAACAAACCCGAACTCTACAAGCACTACATTATTGAACGTGAGACATGCTCACTGACGTTGTTGGAAAAGGCATTGACAGAGCATTTAAATGGCGATTTGTCCACTAGTTTCGATATATCGATTGTACCCAAAACTGCTATTGTTAAGGAGGAAGTTGCCAACGAGGCTATGCTCATTTCTAATAGTAAGTATTCCAATATTGCTCCAATCCCGTTATTTCAACGGTTATGTTATTTATTTATAGCACCGCGCGCTCCCAAAATCACACGTGAGGAAGAAAGTGCTGCCCGTCTGTCACAACTACCGGGTATACAAGTTCTAGGGCCAATTCATCGTACAACAGCACCCATTCAACTTACTGAGAGTGAAACAGAATACACCGTACAATGCATTAAACACATATTCGTCAATCACATCGTTTTTCAGGTGCGTTTTTAGCGGTTTTGTTATTTAAAAAATATATAATATCAAGTTTTAATCAATTTCAGTTTGATTGTCTCAACACTTTGCCCGATCAAATATTAGAAAATGTGCGTGTMGAGTTAACCATACCAGAAGGATTTACAACACGCGCCGTTATTCCATGTCCCAAATTGCCTTACAATGAGTTGCAAACAACGTTCGTTATTGTCGAATTTCCACCCGACATTGCCAGCTCGGCAGGTATGAAAACACAAGTAATGATGCAATTTCGTACTTTTATTAAGACTTAAATTCAAATTTTCAGCAACATTTGGCGCGACATTGCGCTTTGTGGTGAAGGACTGCGATCCGAATACGGGCGAACCAGATTCAGACAATGGCTACGAAGAGGAGTATATGCTAGAGGACTTAGAAATCACTGTAGCTGATCAAATACAGAAGACGAAAAAGAGCAATTTCCAAGCAGTTTGGGATGCCGCAGACACCGAAGGTTCATTCAAAAGTTTATTAAGTTCAAATGCATTTTATACTTACATTTAATTTTTTTAACAGAGTGGGTTGAAGCTGAGGATACGTATTCGCTGTCCGCCGTGAGTACATTACAAGACGCCGTAAATACTATTTTGAAATTCCTCGGTTTGGGCGCGGCCAATTTATCTGAGAAAGTGGCTGAGGGAACTCATACACATACCTTAATTTGCTCAGGTAAGCGTAATAAGTTTTTGTTAAATTTTTAAGCTAATTATCTTTACGTCTGCTCATAACTAATATGTTTGAAATTGTTTCCATTCACAGGCACATTTAGAGGTGGCGCAGAAATATTGGTGCGGTCGAAACTTGCGCTATCGGATGGCGTTACAATGCAGCTAACTGTGCGTACCACCGATCCAGATGTTGCCGAGCTCGTCACGTCTGCCATCGGATAGGATTAAGCCAATTAGTTGTTTTGTGCATTTTAAAGCGAATAGAAGTGTTATTAAGTTGGTTAAGTTTAAAATGAGAATACCGCTAACGCCGTTCGACAATTTTGTGAAAAACATTTGCCAACACAAAGTTGCATTATATTTTGCCACCAACAGCTTCTAACTCTTCGAATTATGTGATACAACTATACTATGTTGAAAAAATTGTAGTGAACAGTTTGATTTGCAAGTGGAAAGAAGCATAATGTGCAACTAAGTGGGCGAAAATAAAAATAGAAAAAAGTATGGTATAACACAAAAATATAGTTATTAATTTCGTATTGTCGGTAGATGAGCTAAAAAGCTTCTAAAAAAGCGGTTCATGTTAAAAGCGTGATTTATGCAAATTTTTCATATTTTTTTTTTAAATATAAAAAATATATAATAATAATTAATTAATAAATTACATCTTTGTTTATTAACGCAAAACTTTGTGTGACAACTCRAGTTAAATGTACATTTTTGCGAACGATGTAATGAATATTGTATATCCAAATAAATTTCTTTAAATTCACTTCAAATATTTGTAATCACTAAAAGCAAATGTATTCCATATATTGTAAACATTTTAACATGTAAATGACTACTACAATTCGGCRTTATCTTAGAAATACGTAAGGATCTCACTAATTGCAAAAAATATTGGAATTAGTGTTTTGCTTGTATTACTATATACATACATACATACATATATAATGTGAAAATTAGTATCAATAAAAATATTACAAAAACCCAGTATCAAAAGAATTTTGTCAAATTGCTCTCTGTCAGCGAATCACATTATTACAATATGTTTATGACATATGTTATTTACCAGGCTTGCTTTAAATATAATTAAAACACCCGTGTTAATTAAAATTTCTTCATATTTTTAATCATCATATTTCTTTATTGTACTCTTCGCGTCATTGACCGTGAACAGTGCACACCGTTTTAATACCGACAGCACAGCTGGTATAAATATGTTGCTTTAAATAGAATCGTTGTTTTCTTACACCTTTAGACGTCATTTGACAAATAAAGCTGCGGTACCGACTGTCAGTCTATGAAAATGCACCGACTTAATATTTTTTTTTTTAATTTACAAACGTGCGCCTATCAAAAAATTGGCGAGGTGAAGCCGATTGTGTTATTCTTAAATACATATGTATGTATGTAGTTGTTGTTATCATATATGTTGATACAGATTCGAACAAATAGAACTTTGTCAAATTGAAAGATTTATGTTAATTGAAATTTTTTTGGCGAAATGCCCACAATACATAGCAACWCGCATGCGACGATGACTAATTTATTAAAATTACGCAAAAAACGTCAATTGCATGCCACCAAGACTGCATAGGTTTATTTAAAACAAATTGCGAGTTATATATGTATGTATGTACATATGTATKCAGTTGTTTATGAAAACTTTAATTTCTGAGATCATGGATACTAAATGAATTTTAATTACAGACAAATTAAGAACTCTCAGATCAGTTACTTAACTGTGTAGGCGCACCCCTATCAACTGCTCATCTGGATATTCAAAAACATGCACACACTCAATGGTCCAACTTATGCATACAAATGCGCGTTCTCTCTTGTCTTYCGTAGCATCTTTCTAAATTTGAAAAATTTTCATAAGCAGCGTTCATTCAAATTAATTTTCAAAATATTGAATCAGTGTGAGCGGGTCGCTCAGACGGAAACCACACACAATTCGTAAAAATTAAGCGTTTTTGATTGGTGAAAAGTAAAAGTGATGCAAAATTAAACAAACATATAATATACATACAAACATAATTTGGTATTAAAATATGTTTTGTTTTTTCCAAAATAAGATGAATTATTGTGCTATATCTTAAAACTGTGTAGTGAAGTCAGCAGCAAAGAACACTACACAAATATACAGATTAATACGAAATACTATTTGCATCACAAGAGTCRCGAGTTTCTGAGACGGCTCACTTGTGTAGTAATATGTTTCGTGTCTCGCAGGAGATTCGGTTGAATRCAAGCAGCAGCGCTGAAGTGACACGCTACTGCAACACCACAAATGCCGACAGTGAAAATGATTGTATTTTTGGAAAATACCAAAGAACCCCAGACGCGGGTGAGTACATAGATATATACATACTATAAATATGTATATATGTATAAGCAATTGTGTGTATATGTGGAAAGATTATAAGTTTTCGTTTGTTTGGTTCAAAGAATTACGCTTCTACAAGCAAATCAATGCATATATTACGTTTTTGTTTTTTAAGTAGATATACTATTTCCTTTTAGACTATTTGTGCAATTGGGAATTAAATTTGCCTTACCTACACTCTGTTGTGGATATTGGCAATTTGTTGTTTTCAGTCAAATGAGAATAATTAATTTGCTTTTACGTCCGAACTAACTTTATTGTGTGTATTTGTATATATCGTTAACTTAATATCAAAACGGAGATAGTAAACTACTCGTTAAGGTAGTAGTCAGGTAACATGGGTTCAAAAAATCGAAATTTTTTTGTTTTGCTTTCTTTGAAAGTACAATATCTTGAGAATATACTGTAAAAATTTCAGACAGAAACTCGATATATTTCGGGAGTTACAACGAGTTCTCTAGAACGCCACGGTGTCCTCTCTCTCGGAGTTGTTGAACTTTAAACGCGTTTTTCTCAAACATTGTGTTTTCTGGTCAGCCTGGGACCTAACTTTTTTTCTACAGAACCGATTGCTTTCAAATGTTCTACACACTTATAGTTCTCGTCGGTACTAACGAAAATTTTTTTCATCCCTAACTTTTTATTTTACAACAAGGACTTTTTTTTCAAAGTCTGCCATTTTGTTATTTACCCTTGAAATTTAAATACAGTAGTTCCGACCAGAATGACATGCCTATAGATTAAGAATAATCAAGAATATTTGATTTCGGATAACATCAAGAGCCGAAATCACCCGGCCACCCAYGTGCATTTTCAACTTCGAGTCACAATAATAATAGTATTAAAGTATTAAATATTTTTTTTCAATACGTAAATAAAAACACTCTAAATATTCAAGATAATTAATTTTAATTTTCCTATAAAAAAACCACCCTCCAAAGAAGTCAAGAAAATAGGCATAAGTTAAATAAAAAAGAGGATGGTTAGAACATTGAATCGGTAAATGGTTTTAATAAATGGAATAGGTGAATTGGAATTTATGGTTATATATTGATATCTGTTATTTATAATACATATCCATATTTACATACATGTTATTTATAGTACATATCCGCAACACATACACAACATTTTGTTGGAGAGAAAGTATTTGTAAACTTTTTAAACTAAAAGTCACTGTTTTATAGCTTTTTGGCCGACTTTTTAGTAACGAGCTACCAAATATTTGAAAAATGAAATGTTATCCTCTGAATTTCACTTCGTCCCCATACATTGACCGATATTTACGGTCAAAAGTCAACAATATGTAGATACTCCAGCCCACCTTTCTRGGCTTGAAAAGTTTTGATGGGATTTAGGATTTTTTGGTCATAAGTGGCATACTTTAAAAGGATTATTATTGCAAATTTCTATACCGTTATATTACTTCTTGATTTGTCGATTTGGAAAGTGAAGGAATCAAATAGAATTTAAAACGGYGTTATATGGAAAGTACGTTGTGGTCCCATTTCATCCCTTCCCGTACTGCGAYGTAAGAATATGAGAACAATGTCACGTATTTAATTTAGACGAAATCGGTCTTTCTGGTACAGAGATATGTATGTGATTGCACTRAAAAGTAGGCGGTGCCACGCTTATCGDCCAATTTTTGCCACGATTCCCATTAATCCCTCTAATACCATATTGAAGGTAAATTTAAACGTCTCCGGCGTATTTAATATTATCGCGCTTTTAGTAGTTAGGAGGGTAGGAGTTGTTATAACATTTGCGCTCAGTAAATTTAATTTWTGAAGCTTTAGTGGCTTAGGAGATATATATATTAAGCTTAATAGAGGGCGGGCCCCGCCAACTTTTTCAAAAATTTTTTGCTCACAGCTGCCTCTTGCTACTGCGATCCYCTGTGCGAAATTACAGTTCTGTATCTTAATTTATTGCTTAGTTATGACACTTTAATGGGGTTTTGTGGGCGTGGCAGTGGTCGRATTACRCMSATCTAACTCGATTTTTTTTGTGCTAAAGTACCTGCGCACCAAGTTTCATCAAGCTATCTCAATTTTTACTGAAGACGGACGCACAGACAGTGCTTAGAAAAGCAATGTATTCAAAGTTTGGAGTCTATAAGTAGGTAATACTATAAAAAACGAGTTGCATTTTCTGTTATTTTTCTGTTAATAAAATGAGAGTTGGTATGATTGTTTAGTGTACTCTCTCCAGAAGGACCATACGCCTTGTGTCAGAACAGAATTTAAAACATTTCAAATATTCTGAAAATCGTACTCGAATTTAATGCTGTTCTATCAGTGAGGGGTTATTAATTCGGTGATTCGGTTTTATTTAAAAAACGATACTATTTATTAATACTAGGCATATGAACTTACCTTATAGGTATCATAAATATGTGTATTATATTTCAGATGCATATCCCACAGAAAATCCGCTCGTCTTAGTTGCACCCGAATTAACTGACCCCAGCAAAGTTCAACTACTTCACTTCCCGAATGGCGCAATGCGTGTAAATTCAGAAGTGGATTTCATAATCAAACGCAATGGTGTGAAGGGAAATTTCGAAGTCAAGGTAAGTTAATATTAAATTCGAACTTACACATATGAGCGTTAGATTACCACTAAGCAATTATAAATTACAATTTGTGGAGAAACTGTTGTGTCTAAACTTTGCACTTTTTTCCTTCCTGCCARTTCTAAATTGACTTTAGGGGTCAGTAAGGTAATCTGGTCTGTTTTTTGAATTTTTTTTTTTTCAAGAAATTTTTATTCTAGAATAGTGTATATATGTATAAATTTTTTCAGAATTTTTCGATGACATCTGTCGGAGAAATGGCTGGGTGAATGAAATGGGTTTTTTCACTGGCGGACACGATTTCTCATGTTTAGATCACCTGAAATACAAAAACCTAATTTATTCTTAAAAAGTACGTGAATGGTYATCGTCCCTACTAGAATCATGAAAAATGTTGATAAATAAAAGAGTATTTAACGTTTTTTCCCATGTCTTTTACACAAATTTTGTCATAACATTGTGAATAAATTATAAAAAAAAAACCTATAGAGACGATAGACATGTGTTCTGTAAATATCAAAAAAAAATTAAGCAAATCGGTTAAGTAGTTCGACCGGAATCATGTCCACCAGTTTAAGGAAGTGTGTTTTACGAAAATTGCTTAAAGTTTGAGGTGTGCACTCCGAGCGCTCCGAACGTCGAGYAGTATTATTATTTTTGGACTTTTTGCGACATATTCCAAAGGTGAAGTGGGTTTCTACATTAACTCTAAGGGTATAAGGGAACAGAAAATGCAGAAAAAGTTTTTTTTTATTTTTGAAAAAAGGATTACCCTGCTGACTGCTTAACAACCGTTGTGAAGATTGGCACAAGTGTATTGGGAGCAAGTTGATTACTTTGAGGGGGACGGCATAGATATTAAAGAATAAATTAAGGATTTTAAAATAGTGAAGAAAGTCTTACAATTTTTTCTCTTTGTAATATGGCTTAACACATTCAAACATGATATTTATACACAACTATATCTTAACCCTAATCTAACCTTTCCTCCATGCATATCACGCTCATAGAGTTATTCTAAGGTTATACATTTCTTCATTTGCATTTAGTATTTACTGTTATTCAAACTGAATATTTTTGCAGGCTGAAAGCCCCTCCGGCATGACCGYTATCACACCTCTACAACTTATTGATCCGGAACGTTTAAGAGCGRGCTTTCAACTGAAAGAGGCAGGTCTCTATAAAATACACATCAAATGCAATTCCGTGCCATTACCCAAATCGCCATTCATTATAGTCTCCATTTGCGGTGAGCCCGAGAGCAATGTACGCAAAATGGAATGTAAGTTTACGAATAACATTCTCTTGATTATATGAGACTATATTTGCAAACAATATTTTTTAACTCMATCACACTTAGTGCCCGTATTCAAATCAGACGCCAGTTGTGTGACCTATCGCGGACTTGGTYTAACACACATTTCGCTTGAAGAGAAGAACGAGTTCACCGTTGATGGTTCGGCCGCGGGCAACAACATGCTATTTGTTGGCATATTCGGACCAAAAGGACAATGCGATGAGGTTGTCATCAAGCATACCGGAAATAATGTTTACAAAATTACATATGAGGTGCGTGATCCGGGCGATTATTTGCTAGTAGCCAAGTGGGGTGAAGAGCATATACCGGGTTCGCCATTCCAGTTGAATGCCATATAAAGTTGAAGGAGAAAAAAATCCAGTCGTACTTAATTTAATTATAATTATTGTTAGAGTATTTAAAACCTTTAAAAATAGAATTAGCAAATACGTACATATGATTTCCCTTAATTTAACATATTTCAATAAATCACGAAGATTATTTATGTTGTAATTGAATTTTTTTAGTAAATAAATAGCGAACTGAGGTTACAAAACAACACATACATAAAGAGAGCTTTGCTATACACGTATTGTATTCATGGGCGTGCCACACCACTGGGTGTAGTCAGATATTCGGCAAAGGAGGGAGGGGGATTGATTTAACAACTACTTACTATTGAAATTTCTAAGGTGCTAAAATTAATAGACCTTTGGTGGTTCCCATAAGTAAAGAAAACATAAAATCAAACATCACCGTACTCGACAGGGATTTAGCCTAGATACTCTACAATCATGAAAACAAGGTTTCAAAAACAATAAAAAAAATAAATTTTTTAAAAGGTCCTTGGCTACTTGCTTCCTTCAAACAGTATTWTTTTCCGTTTTGGCATGCTTTTTTGAGAAAATCTATAGTGCATTGGGAAACAGTTCTTACAGTTCACCTGAATAAGCAGAGGGTTGTCTTTGTCTTTGTGACGCCAATGGTGTAAAGTTACTCACTGAAAATCCTTGTACGGCACCTAACAAAATGTCATTAATTTTAGCGATGATTTCTCCCRTTAATACCTTTGTAGCCTTTTTGAACTTGTTCCATCATTTGTGCTGTTGTGGTTACGACGATCAAGTGACCGTTAAATATATTGTGGCAGATTTTTAGATTTGATCGAGGTGGAGACATTTTCGGACATACATATAACGTCAGAACGATTGGAAATTTAAACTTTAGCAGTATTCCACCGAGGAATGGTAGTAATTTTTTGTGTTTGACACAATATCTCAGGCCAGCTGACTGGCTTTAGYCTGCCGTGTTGCTATCAATTTGTTGTGTTCAACTTCTTATTATTCCATTTCGAGGTTCYTAACTTTTTAATGAAAAAACAAAGAAGCTTCAAATATAATGGGGAATGTTTATTATTAAAYTTTCGAAAAAACATTCTTTGGCATTTTGTTTTTAAAATTATCGCTTTCAAATGTTGGCCGCGGCTATGTCTCAGATCCGTTGAGTCCAATTTTCGATGACTCGTTCGAGAATTTCGGCTGGTAACTGGCGAATGACGCGAGTGATATTTTACTCCAAGGCCTGAATCCAAGCGGGAAAATGCGGCAGTTTTACATGAGCCTCATCGCTAAACACAATTTGGTTCGATAACGCAGAATCTTCTTGGAACTTTCCAAAAACCCATAGGGCATCAGGTAAGATGTACCAAATCTATCAAAAAAATACTTTTGAAAAAAGTACTAGTTTGATCACCCGATATATTGCTAGTGGCAAATGTCTCTAAAACTCATTTCTTGGTGCTTGAGATGATTTGGTGAATTGTAAGGCAACTTTATTTTTAAAAATTTCCTGCATACATACAAGCACATTTACATACATACATACATATACCTGTGCCCAAAAAAAAAGGTGACATTGTATTTATTTTGAAAATTCTTTATTTATTCTTCCAAATCAATTTCACCCCCTTCAAAGTAATCCCCACTAGATGTAGTATATTATGCCAACGGCTTTTCCAATCTTTGAAACACTGGTTGTAGTCACTTTCCGGGATGGCCTTCAGTTCGGTCTTCGCTGCGGCTTCAATATCGTATAGAAACGGTGTCCCCGCACGGCGCCAGATCAGGTTTTTGGCGAAATGATCATTTAATGCAAATTCTTTGCTCAACAAATTTCGACATCGCAAAAAACGAAAAACTCACTTTYAGCAGCTCACAAAACGACACGTAYCTCAAACACTAATGAATATTTTGACATTAAATTTGACTGACAGTACACCAACCTAAAAAAAATAGTTCCCCAAATTCTTCGACGCGCGCAGTTTAAATTCAAATGTCACCTTATTTTGTTATTATTAACAGATAAATAATCTATATACATACATATATAAAAGGAAGTTGTGTTAGTTACACCATTTATAACTCAGGAACGGCTGATCCGATTTGGCTGAAAATTGGTGAGGAGGTAGCTTAGGACATAGGATACTTTTTATCTTTGTATGTTAAAATGTAATACAACTCATAAATAGAAAAAATATATTTTAAATCATAAGCATTTGTTCAAAATGCATGCAGGAATCATTTGAGTTTTTCATTTCTTCAAAAAACGAAATGCTTTATGATCCATTTTTTTGGAAACTAACGCAAGTTGCTTCASAAAAATGCTATATCTCATTAACTAATAGCTAAAATCCAACTAATAGAAATCATATAGATGGTAGTAGTAGTATTATCTACATGTATGTGTGTGTGTATCAGCCACTTTGAAGCGTGGACGGTTTTTGAACTCATTAAAAATTTTCATTCCTATTGGGATTCAAGCCCCAGCACCCCCTGTCTCTGTCCATTTATGTATGTATTGGCGCGCAAACGGCGTGCCAACAACTCCACTAACAAGTACACATAGAAATATTCATACAAGTACTATATATCATAGGTACATAARTATCTTATCGTAACACAGTCGCGCTGTTGCTCGTTTTAATGATAATTACCACCTTAGACGCCATTAAGTTACAGTCATYATTTGAATTTTGTTATATGCTACATATTCGTTGCGCTAATGACAATTTCGTTTAAACATTTGCCTTTACCTCTCAGCTTTTTCGCCTTCACACACACAAGCACATGTGCAGTTTGGCATACATGCCCTTTGGAGCTTCCATCGTGTCGTTGTCGCCACTGCTGCCGTCACAGTTGTCGTTGCTGTCGACGTCATTAGTTACTGTAGAACAGAGAGCTACAGCAAAACATAATGATGATGACCGGCAAATAACGCGACAATCATATGTATATTTATCTCTAAGGTGTATGCATGTATTATTGTTGTTTTCTGCTATTAGTGCATTACCTTACAATGAATACTTATGTATGTACACACATATGCACAYTTTCGTTATGGGTGTACTCTGGAGTTTGTGTTTTTGCTGTTACGCGTTGACTGCGTTCTCCCAATCCTGATATGAACGRAGATAATTTGCATGAAGTATGAAAACAATTCTCTATGTTATAGTAAATTCCAAATAAATAAATATTTCAAAATTATTTTGTATTTGGATATTCCTAAGTTCTATTACAAGATAAGGGCATTATAAAAATTTAATTMTAATCGATTTTTTAATTAAGTTAATTTTATTTAATAATGTATTTGTATGTATGTATATTAAATGAGTGATGTACAAAATTTAATTCGAAATGGCCACTTTTGGATTTCACACACAAAATTTCTATTGGAATTGGCAACGCTGCTCGAACCAAAGATTTTTTGAGACTCTGTGAATTTCTGTGGGGTATTCTCACAGGAAAGGAGGTAAGGTTTYCTTTATAGGCTTAGACACCGCTTACTTGGTTACAGCGCTCCAGTCGTTTTTCCTTTGCACTGTTTGGCGACAATAGGTGAATCCAAGTGTAGCCAGGTCCTTCTCCACTTAGTATTTCCAACGGAGTGGAGATCTTCCACTTCATCCGATTCCCCCGGCGGGTACTGTGTCGAATACTCACAGAGCTTAGCCGCTGTCTSTTAATTCGCTGAACTAMATATGCCAATGTCGTCGTATATCTCGTACAGCTCATCGTTCCATCGACTGCGTTATTCGCCATTGCCAATGCRCAAAGACCCATACATTTTCCAAAACTCGTAACGTCGACTCATCATCAGATGTTGTCATCGTGCATACCTCTGCACCATATAGCAGGACGGGGATAATCAGTGACATATAGGGTTTTKTTTTCTTCTGAAACCTTTTTTAATATCGAACGGCTCGGAGAGGACCTTCCCAATCCTGACGGAGCTTTTGATATCGCTCAACGCAAGTTTACACAGCAGAATTAGTTTTGTGGGGATACCAAATCTAGACATAACGGCATAGAGGCAGCTCCTTTTTGCGCTATCAGAAGTAGCTTTAAAATCGACGAAGGGGAGATGTGTCTCGAAMCCTTTTTCACGGGTCTTTCTTTCTGTTGACGGTGGGCAATATGGCTTATCCCACGTAATTGGCGCAACTTGTGGGGTCTCCCTTTTGTGGATTGGGCTAAGCACACTTAAATTCCTATCATCGAGCGTGTATATTCGTATGACCACATTATACAAATAAGTTGAAGCATGCTCCATGGCCCACGCCGATTTGTTGTTCTTCAGGCAGGTAATTGCTGTCTAACTTCTTCATGSTCGGGCAATGGAACATCTGCTCCGTAGTCATCGAATGGGGAATCGGGTTCGATATCTCCTGGTGTTACRCTTTCACTGCTATTAAGCAGGCTGAAGAAGGATTCCCCTGCCGGTCTTGAAACTGTCAGTTAATCGCCGCATCTTTTCGTAAACTTTTCGAGCATTACCCCTGTCAGCCAGCTTGTCCAGTTCGTCGTACTTACGCATTTCGGCCTCTTGCTTTTTTTTGTCTGTAAAAGTGCCTATATTATGATTGATTATTACCGACTTATGTAAACACAGCCTCAACAGTTTATTCGACTTTTATTTTAAACATGCTTAAGGACGAAGCCTAACCCAAATGCCATTTTTCACTTGTGTCGACTAATTCTGTCTATTAAATCCTATACAATATTATGAAATTGTTTTATATAGAAGTTGAGTCTGATTATCATTCGATTTCGCTCATTTGTACAAACAAGAAAAATAATGACTTATATATCTATACACATGTGTACAAGTACGCGTGTTTTATGTTTAGATTCAATCTTTGATTTCCAACCCAGCAATTCCTCCAATGAAATTGAGTGTAATTTCCTTTTATTCTAATCTTGAAAAATACAATCAACATTAATGATGATGAGCCTCTGCTGGCGGAGCAGTCGACAGTTGAATTCGGTCATTGCTTTATTCTACAGTGGCGTAGCGTCATAAGATTTCATTTACGAGGACTTTATCAATATAAAACGGGGCAATTTATTAGACTTTGCCTCTAGTATTCAGTTCGAACAATAAAGTAAAAAATATGATATTCAAATAAAACCGTTTCTCGGAGTCCATATATGAATTCAAAACAATATAATAAAACAAGGTTTGGATAATTCTTTCTTAAGTTAACATAWTTTAAAAGGTCCATTATAAATATTATATTCCTATCAATTTACATAATATTTGTTTATAATGAAAAAAAGTATATATAGTTACTGTTAACTAATAATAATTATATAATAATAGTCAGTAGTTTCAATCAAATCATAAATCATCAGTCAACTCTTGTTTGAACATCAACTTTCTGAGAGAGAGTTAGATTTCTCATCATCGCAGCCAGGAGATACCATACATCATTGTATGAGAGTTGATTTCAATGATGGAATTGTTGCTTTAACGCACAAATGATGGCCCCACATAAACTTAATAATGATGTCATTTGATGTAAGTGAAAGAAGAGAGGTTAAACGTTGGCGTCGCCGTAACAGAGAAAAGCACTGCCGCAACGTATGCAGTGGCGACGACGACGACAGGGCCGATGTTTAGTTCCGATTGAACGTCTCTATGCTTCGGTTGTGCTATGTTTGTGTGCACGGAGAGTCAAAAGTTGAAAGGCAGCGAATGGGAATTGTCATTAGATTAATTACATCATTTGCTTTCCGCCATAAACGCCAAAGAACGATAACATATTGATTAAGTTTTTTCACCAACTAATAACCAATAAGAAGTATAAGCGTTTATGATAAAAACAAATAAAACAACAAAGTAAATAGCTGCAACATCATTAGCGGCGTGTGTGCGACCACGCAGCGGCAATTTATATAAAAGCGTAGAGCTCATTTGGATAGAAGAAATGTGAGTGGAGAAAAATGTGTAGTGAAAGACAAGAAATTAAGGATCAAACTTATACTAAATTCCACTAAATATGAAATGACAAAGTCAAACGGACGGTGTACAGAAATGGTCATTAGGTTCGTTGAATTGGCATTTCGTTTGCGTTGATCAACTAAAATTTGTGGTAATACTGAGATTTATGTTACAAATCACAAACATATGTGTACATGTGTAGGTTAAATGTGTGTACGTAAAGGTGGCTGTGCAATTAAGTAAAATTAAGAAAAAATAATRAAAAACATAGAGGGAAGCAGAAGTGGCAAATAGCACCCATCTTGTTTCTGGTTAAACGGCAWCAGCAGCAGCAAAGGCGTACAAGTGCAGTAACAAACGAAAGYGTCGTCGGTGGCATCTCACGTCTAAACTGTGTAACACAGAGAGCGCATCCGCATCTTCTTCACATGTCGTTTTAGTATACTTGAATATCCGCTTTAGTATGAGTTACATGCGGCTCTATGATGTCAGCCAACGACTTTTTGTCTTTCGTTGTTTTCACAATTTTATTTATTCTATAAAAGTGATTGTAACTAAACTTGGTGCCAATTTTCAAACATATTGTTTACCAAATCCAATCAGCGAAGTGTTCTCGCTGTGATGAAGGTGTTGAAAGAGTATAATACATTGTAGGTGCAAGTGCTGCCAGCTAAGAAGCCAACTGTGCACAGTATTTGGTGAGAGACCCATCGAGGACTTATTTTGGTTTATTTTTAATGATCATTCCATAWCTATAATTATCACTAAAGAAATTCCAATTGTGTATTTCGTTATTTGATGCGTATTGCAACGAAAAATGCTAATGATGGTCTTGTTGTTCCGCTTTTTCCTTAAGTTTCTTAGTTTGCGCTAACGCAGAGAGTGAGAAAACGATAATTACATTGCAAAGCAGCGAGCGCGAGAGAAATTGAAGATTATATTTGTATTTTTCGTCCATTATAACGYCAGTGTATTTATCAGCGACTTAGTTTAGCGATTAGAAAAATGTGATGTGTATGAAACCGGTAGGAAAATAGTAAAAATCTAAAGTTAAGTTAACAAAATGTTGTGAAATTTTGATTCAAATTCACACATCTCAGGTTTGTTGTTTTTTGTTTCTTTTTTGTTAATGTGTATGTGTACCTATTATTAAGTTTTAATACTTCATTAGTTGTTGGTGAACAAATTGACATGTGAAATGTCGTCATTATCGACTTTTTTGAAATTCATAATTAAGCAATTTTCTGTTTTGTTTTGCTCAGTGACATCTTGTTGCATGGCTACACGCTCTAAAGTTGACTTGTGCGGCAATTAGAATGCAATTTTGTTATCAAAACAAGTGTTGACAACTAAATAATATATGTATCTGCTATACAAACTGACCATTCAAAATCAGGTTCTTTTAAGAAATRTTTTGCATTTGTGAAGGGTATTATAGTTTCGTTGCAACCAAAGTTAACATTTTGTTGTTTTTATTTTATTTTTSAAATGATATATACTAATTTAAATGAAATGATTCATTATTATGTTTATTTTTCAGTTATTTCCGATATTAATTTAAATAAATAAGCCGCTGAGCGGAGGTTCTTCAAGAATACCATTTGCTCTTTCTGAGACCCATGTGAAATGCCTGTAAGTATAAACTGGTACCTTAAAATTGCTCCAAAAATCTATTCAAACGTCATTCATTCACTTTCTAGTATGAAAAATTCAACAAAAAGCGCCGACAATGGGAGGATAATGGAGTTTTAGAATTAATTAAATTGTGGAAAGTTTGTGCCTATGAGTTGCGCACGATAAAACGCAATGGCCATTTGTATGTGGCTATGGCAAAACAGTTGACCGCTTTGGGTGTACCTGTATCAGCACTAGAAGTACATTTTAAAGTAAACAATTTGACACAACGTTACCGGTAAGTGAAAAATAAAGCAAATACTTTGTGCTTTCATCATCTTTTATTTTTTATTCGCAGACAAGAACAGAAAACATTTGAAACCACTGGCATTATAAGCACGTGGAAATTCTATTCGCAAGTGGATGATGTTTTCAAAAGTCTGGCCGGACAAGCAGGGTATAAGTTTATGATTTTAAGAAACGAAAATAACTTAATTAAAAAAATATTTCTAAATTTACAGTGACAAACGCATTATGACACCGGCATCTAATCCGAGCACTTTACCTTCGGCTTCAGAGTCTCCCGTTTGGAAGAATCAAATGTCTCAACAAGAGTTCAATAGTAATAATTCCGAAGGATTTTATAAGTATGTTTGAATATACATATATTTGCTTCCAATGCTCATTTGCATCTAACTTAATAAATTTGTGTACTTCAAGATCTGAATATGGAATGCACAGACATTTTATGGATCATACTCAACCTCCACCCAATCAAAACAACGATGTTAACTTTATGGCTAGCACAGCAGCAGCTGCAGCTGTTGCCGCCGCTTCAGCGCAACTTAACACAGCACCTAATAACAACCCAAACACCAACGGAGTTGTGCCAAATTACAACAACAAAATGAAAAAACCTTCCGAGGATTATGATAAATTCGTAGATATTGTCAAAAATATCGTCGACAATCACAAGGCTACTCCGGACAAGGTGGATACTTTCGGCGATTTCATAAAGTCGTATATGAGACGCTGGCCCGATCGCCTACAGGATGAAGCCATAAATCACATAACAAACTATGTCATCGTTAAAAATATGGAAAATTCGATGAATAATGGGGATGGTGTGAATAATAGACAATAACAAAAGGGTAGTAGTAATAAGGATGGGTTACATAGTGTGTTGGTACGCAAGAAATTTGCATGTGTGTAGTAGCCTTAAGTACGGGTTTAAGTACAYGAAGAACGTTACTTAATATAAAGTAAATCAAAATTCTCTCGTTTGGATTTTTAAGTATAAGTTATGTGTATTCTTTTAAGGATAGGAAAATATATATGCATAAATAAATGKTTTGCTTTCTAAGAAACATGACGTGAATACATACAAATATGTAYATTTATTTAAAGTCATCTTCAGTTTTACTTATAGTTATACTTACTTAAGTTAAACTAAGTAGTTACTTTGTTTTCATATTTTATATCAATAAAAATCAACCTCATGCAATGAATTTTATACACATTAAGAATTTAATTTCTTGTATACAGAAATACTGTAATTTTTGTTTTTGAAGTTAATTTGTAAAGTTGACATGATTAAAAACTTGTTTGTAATTCTAAAATTTTTGGGGATGCTAAAAACTAAAAAAAATATCTTTTTATATGTTTATAATAAGAACTATGTTTGTGCTATTGTTTGCATTGAAAGCGGTAGTTGTTAATATTGATATCTCTAATATTTAAGCCTTGTATTTTATTGCTTTAAAGAAGATCGAATTTTTATAATAAACTTCTGCAGAGAACAAACAGCAAGAACAGCGATAACAACAAGACAGATGAACAGCATGTAAACAGTCGTTTTTACATATTTCTGCTAAATAGTAGCGAATATGTTAGAAAATAGTGGTGGTGGTCCCTACTCGGTTGTTTTTAGTCCTGTTAGCCGTGTAATCGACAATCACAGAAAATTTTATTTGCACCTCTCATAGGTTGTTTGTGTTTTTATTCTCCCCTATTTCCTGTATCGAACGATGCTTTTCTTGATACAGTAAGTGRAGCACCTTGAGATAGGAGTTACTAATAAAAGCATCGGTGTTTGTTGTTTGGTTGTTTTGGGATAATTTTGGAACCATTCGGCAGCATTCATCTGCCAACTATATTTCATCGTGAACGCTTAAGTTTTAAGAAGAAGAATTAAATAGGAAAGTGTCAATGTTTGTTCTCTTTGTTAGTTAGTTCGTTTAATTTTACGTGTGTGATACTGCGTACAATTGCAGCTATTGAAAAATATTTCTATAAAAATGGGTGTTTCGAATTATGATGGTGATTATGCTTAACCAAGAGCAAAATCTAACTCTATATATACATTACAATTTTTGCAGCGCTGCGCAAGCAAGCAAGGCATCTGGAGAACGAAATTGACCTAAAGTTAGTTGCATTTAGCAAAATTGGAGCAGGCACTGGCACATCCCTTCATAGCAGTTCATCAACCGACACATCACCACTATTAGGCGAACATGTCTTCGATTCCCTSTCGGAAGAAATTTCACAAATGTTAGACAAGGTAAAATGTAATATTGAAGTATTGTGTATAACGTCTTATGGCTATCCATATTACAGCTTTCGTCGTTGAACGAAAATATGTCAGAGCTTCCTGCAACAGGTGCTGCTGCTATTCATACACTCCAACGTCATCGTGAAATCTTGCATGGATATAAGCAAGAGTTCAATAAAATTTGCGCAAATCACACAACTCGCATAGAGCGCGAAGAATTATTACGTGGTTCCGGGTTGGCCACAAACAGTCCAACTATTTCTGGATTAAGTAGACGCGATCTGTATTTGAAAGAAAGTACTCATTTGAACAGGTTAGTGGTTACTTTATAAAAATAAATTAAGATAAGAAATAACCATTTTATTTTCATTATAGTTCAAGTAATATGGTCAATGACCAAATAAACATCGCTATYGAAACTCGGGAACACTTACTTTCGCAGAGACAGGCATTCAAACGATTGCAGACTCGATTTAATGACATATCCAATAGATTTCCTCTGATTTCCAGGTAAGTTTTCACAAATATTTAAAATATTAAAAATTAGAGTATAACAAATAATCTCTCATTTCAGTCTCATACAAAGGATCAATATAAAGAAGAAGAGAGACTCACTTATTTTAGGTGCAGTTATTGCTGTGTGTGTAATACTTCTATTGCTCTATGCGTTTAATTAACAWTTTTTGTTTATATTTGGAAATTTGAAACCAATCCAACCATTCTAATTTTTAAATCACCCAATTTATAATATTGTAAGCGTTATTCAGATATACATATGTATGAAAAAAAGTTGATCTATATTTTTATAATTTTTTTTTGACTTCAGTGTAATTATTTTAAATTTGTAGGGCAATAAATAATAATTAATTGTATTGTAATTTGTGATAAAACAAGGTATAAATAAAATTAAWAAAATTATATATTCAAATAGATCATCTGCTCATTAATTTCTCTGGGAGTTCAGAACAATTTTAACTCGTATTTATACATWWCTAACACTAAAATGATTACTGATTCAAGTGTAGGGTATTTGTCATTTAAACAGCTGCGATGAAACAGCTGACAGCGCCTTTTGACAGCCGCGCATGGCTAGAAAAACAAAAAAAGCATAAAGTTAATTTATATTTCTCTTACAAATAGTTGGTTTTAATTAAAAGTTTAAATACGAAAATGGTTAACTTACCCGCGACACAAAAAGAAGATAAGCGTGTATTTTTTGAGAACGCGCAAATGGATGAAATGGCACAGCATTTTGTTGGGAACCTGTATAGGTATAATTGAACCATGTTTATTTCACTGATGCTGTTATCACTTACTTAACTTCCAACCGCAGATACCGCGAAAATATAGTGGTCCCCTCTAGTAATGGTCCAATACAAATAAAAACGAATGAAGAGAAAATGATTGAAAAGACAGTGGAAAGCTGCGCCTTCAAGTCTATCACTGCCTGCGTAATGGGTATAAATAGCATAATTTACATTACAAATACAATTGGCTAATAGCTGGTTTTTATTTTGGTTTACAGGTTATGGTTTGGGTGCCGCTATTGGTTTGTTTAGCGCCTCGGTAAACCCAAGTCTCACAGATCCATTGTTGCATGAAAAGAAACAGACAGCACGTGAGATTTTAAGAGATATGCGCAAAACAACACATGGTTACGCCAAGAATTTTGCCATGATTGGCATGGTTTTCTCAGGCGTAGAGTGCACAATCGAAAGTGTGAGTTGAAATCRTTATTCATATTTAAAGAATTCTATAAATTAATATTTTTCTAAATAGTATCGAGGTGTTACTGATTGGCGGAACGGTACCTATGCGGGCGCTGTTACGGGGGGTCTGATTGGTCTGCGTGCTGGCGTTAAGGCAGGWATTGTGGGTGCTGCCGGTTTCGCTGCCTTTTCAACGGTCATTGACTATTATATGCGCCATCGCTTGTAGAGAAATAATGAAAAATCGTCGAACGATTTTTCTATTGATTAATAAGTGTGTTATTCTGTTAGCTGTGGTTACAAAGTGTATAATAATAAAGAGTCGATTATTATACAGTAAATAAGATGAATTTGTAAACATCAAAAAGCTGTTATAAATAATTTCGAATTATTTATAATCTCAAATAACTCAACAAACTAACTGCACTCTTCATATATACAAATATTTTCATATATGGCAAGATAATGTGTGTACATTGGTTAACTTACCTTTATGCATTATGTTTAGCCTGGACTGCAAGAAAATTTTCAAAAAACAATGATTRTTTAGCTATCTGTGACATGGTTATCAAAGATATAATCGATTTTTTGTTTATTTATTGTTTAAAGAAAAGTTTTTAAAAGCATTATTTAAATTCTGCGATGTTATAACGCCTGCTTTTAAAGCGAATGATTTTTAAAGCAGTGTGAATTGTATTCTTTACATAAAATTATTGGTCAAAACATAGAAATTAAAAATAAAATTATAGGGTCCCATTGTATATACAATTGAAAAAAAAGTTAGAGAAAAAATTTGACGTCCTTATTGAAACAATAAATCAGTATAAATAAATAAAATGTCATACATTTTACTTTGAACTATCAAATACATACATATATTATTGATTCACCAATAAAGGCAAGTTTGGGAAGCGCTGCATAATTGATCAACAAAAATTTTCCCAGGTACTTAAAACATTAATTTGATTGCAAACAAACTTTGACATTTTTCTGCAGCAACGTCCAACACGAAACCCAGTTACCTTGCTCGCAAAAATATACACAAACATACAAACAAACAAGCATGCGAATGTGCATTCATAAATAAAAACTGGTCGTAAAGCAATTGTACAAAAGAAAAGGTTGATAAAATGCAGTTTAACCGCAACGTGTAGGAATTTAATAGCCGCTGGTGTAGGAAATAAACTCATCTACGACTACAGTAACACCAAAGTACAAGCACAGCACATTTCAGCGCTGCAAATACGAGCAAAAACCGAAGAAAAGCAAACAAATTTAAAGACAAACGTGCATTGYGTCCAGACTACATTGAATCTTGGTTAAAGAGTGCAGCATATGTAACATACATTCACATATACATTTACACMCATGCATAAGCAACGTTTGGCGCGCATGCGCTAAGCTTCAAATACCAAATCGAATGTGGAGAGATGAGTAGGTGTTGCTTGGCTTGCAGCCGTCCCCTTTGATGCGGCTGACCGGTTTCGAGTTGTTTTCTATATAATTTTGGGGACCAAAACGCCAACAAATAAACCAAAACAAAGGAAGCAAGTAGCGGCAAATATAACAGCGAACTGAAGCAGYATCAGCGGCTGCAATGCAAGTAGCAAAACCGAAGACACCAGTTTTGTGGTCTGTCCCACGCTGGCTGGAACCATCAGTTTCGATCGAACGTGACGTGCGCGCCTTATTGCTGCTTTCTTTATTGTTTTTCGTATTTTTCGTCTTTTTATTATACCCAAACGATATGTGGATTACATATAAGTTTATAAAGGTATTATAACATTGCAAAAAAAAATAATGTAAAATGGACTGAATCTAATGAAATTATTATTCTGGTTGCTCATGATGTGAACATCTTTGAAAGGTTATGCATTCGTAGAAGAATTTTGTGTAATTATTATATGTATATTCTTTAATATTTACAGGCTGCAAAAAAAATTATTAAAGTTCATATAAGACTTATTGTGCTGCCAAATGATACCCAATTAAGCACCATTAGTACTTGGSTGGAATTTATGAAATTTTGTAATAAGTGCTTTTAAAGAAATCCCGTCACTAACGGCTGAATGATGGGTATTCGCAAGGGCAAAGTTGTTGCTGCTAATTTGTTTGCCTGTTGCTAATGTTCGATAGTCTCTTCGCATAATGTTAAATAGATAGAAATTAATTGTGGTTCTGAAGTTTCCAGTTCCATGTCGCAAAACCGACAGTTTTCACAAGAGACTATGCCCGTATTGAACAAGTGTTTCTTGAGCCAGCAGGGCGACAAAAAGACGGTGACGGTCATGTCTCTAAATCTTGCTTGGTTGTACTCTATTTTCCRTGTGGAGCAACTCCTTTATGGTGTGRGACCCCACCTCAATGCAYAGTTATGGCCCCATCATTCTAGAAGCCGCTGCAGAGCGTACTACTTTGTCGGCYAGCTCATTACCGGATACCCTTTTATGCCCCGGTACTCAGATTAGRTGTACACTGTTACAAACTGATAGGCGGTTCAGTATTTCTATACATTCCTCCACTAATAGCGATTTGATTTCATAAGCTGATATCGCTTTTAGTGCCGTTTGACTATCTCTGAGTATAGCGATAGCTGCGTGGGAAATCGATTTCTGCTTATAGCAAAGGCTTCTGCTTGAAAGATGTTCGGAAAACATCACATTGGTATGGATAGATTGGCGGTCCTTCAATACCTGCTACTACAATGTCATCCTGCCGTCAGTAGTAGATCGAGTGTGAAATCACTCCATTCCGARGTTTACCCTCTTTGTAACGCCGTATCTTGGAAGAAGGGGCAATAGTGTGTCCACCSCTAATTGCCTTCCCTTTTCTATAAACTTCTTCTACCATAAGCATATTTATCTCTGATGGTATGCTTCGATGCCTATTTGATCACTAGATGCAGCGGTGTGAGCTCCAACATAACTTCAAGTGTTGCGGTTGGACGAAGACGCATTGCCCCTGAAGTGCAGCGTGCCTTTGATGCCCAAACAACAACCCCACGAGTGACAATAGGCCTTACGTTCATGGCATACGGCCACCTGATCAGCCCCTGGATCTACCGGCGTGGTGGTTGAGTCTAATGTGAGTTCTAGGAATTTGACATTACGCAGGGAGATTTCGTGCTGGTACCGCGATCGGCCTTTAGTGCCACTTGGCTATCAACAATAAAGTTTATAGACTTGCTGCTTGGACCATTAAACTCATTTGATCACTTCTGTAGGGCTCGTTATGAAGGACTGACCTACCTTCTGTGTACGGGTAGTTAAAGAAACATCYTAATCATCAAAAATAATGCCTTGATATTATTAATTACATCATCATTAGTCTCTACAAAGGAAAGAAAATGTTATATCTCCTCAGTCACCTTTCTTCAAAGTACTGAAAAATTGTGAGAATTTTCAATTGCAAGGTCTGGCTGAGATTTTTTGTTACAGTTTGTAATTTTGTGTAATGGTGTCGAGTGTTTCCTCCCTTGATCGGATAAAAATTCGGGTCCGTTCCGGTTATGCAGCTCCGATTAACGTGGGAACTGGCATCTAYAATTCCGTTCCGCCCGAATTCGGACTTTCCTTTTTGTTATTATTATTGCTTGTAAGAGTGCTCGTTACTTGTTCGACTGTGTGTACACCAAAGTTAACTTTCGTATGGTGTACTGCGTTTATACGGTGGGTAAGTACTGTTTTGTTTTACTTGAACTTGTTTCGTTTGGTTTTATATTTCGGACACTGGAGTTTTGTAGCCAACAAGTGAGCGAGGGATTGAGTAAATCAAATCATATACCCCGCTCGTTCGATATTAACGATCGAGTTTAATTTAGTTATTTGTAGCATAAGCAGTTAGAAGGTTATATACTTCAAGGGTAGGAATCGTTAGGGGCAAAACATTATTTTTACCCGGCAATCGTCTTCTTTTCTTTCCGTAATATATTCATATCATCAAAAAGATTGGGCTTTGAAAACTAATCAACACTTTTCATCAATTAATTTAAAAAAATAACTTCCTAACATTAATTGCTTTAATTAAAACATAATTAGATTGAGATTAAATGCGATGAAAAGCAAATATTTTCTAATCTAAAAACCTTTTGTATAACACGTGAGCTTTCATTTTCTAAGCTTACATGTAAGCTTAAGTCTAAATTTCAGACTATAAAATTACTTTTGTATGTATGCTTGAGATGGTATCATAGCTTCTTTGCAGCTCCAYTTAACGCTTTAACTTGTTTTTCTTAATTTCTTAGAGTTTTTTGTGAGCGCTTTGGAGTTTCGCTGCGCCGTTACTGCTGAGAAGTCATCGTTGATCGCCAATCGTTTGTTTGTCCCGTATGATTCCAGTCTGCTGTTTCAGTTTGTTAAGTGACTTTATTGSAAACGGTCGGGATTTGTGGCGGATTTTTAACGGCGCTTGCAGCTGTCGTCGATTTGACAACAARGCAAAAAACATAAATAAAAGATGCGATACAATTAAATGAAAGAAGAAACGCAACTCCGTTGCCACAGTGCGCGTTGGACATTCAAATGTGTGTTGACATGTACTCGTGGTGATCCATCAATTAAATCTGTTACAAAATGTAAATACTTGCACATATGTACATATGTACGTGTATAAATAAAGCTAGTGGGAAAAGTGCCAATTACACAGCCATGGCACTTGTAATTACTCGTTTGACTRACTTGTCTGCTGGACGGAGTTACTGCGCATCTGCAGCCGCCACACAAAATAAATATCCATGAATGTTGTTAAAATTGTGCTGTTATTGTTTTCGAAAAGTAGACTCGCGYCTTTTCGATAACAGTTTTAATTAATTTGCACTTGTAACAGCTCGTGGTGCCTCTGTGGTGCTTCTCTAGTTGAAGTGTACATATTGTATGCATGTGTTGGAGGAGCGCTATCACAGTGACTTCTTTTAAAAAATTTAAAGTGAAATATTAAAATATACATAACAATTAATAAAGTAAAYAATAATTAACAACAATGTATTATGGAGTAAAGTTTACGACTTCATTAAAAGAGCGGCGCCACAGCTGAAAGCATTAAGCCATCGAACTCCAGGTGGCTTTGTTATTATTCTAGTGCCAGGTTTATTTGCAAAAACAATTATCGTTTACTTAGTTTGAATTTCGCACTTTAGCAGATGCCATTGCGCCACATGGATTTACAACTTCCGCTCCCCAATCGCTCATCTTTAAATATATCACACAGCTACAACAAATAAAGGGTGTTTTTTTAGACTAGAGATTTTCAAGAATATATAAAACACATATAAATTAATGTTATAGTTAAGAATTTAGTTTTATTGTATAGATAAAGGTGTGTCATTATGTTTTAAAAATGATTTGTTTATCAGCAATATCCGAATATAGTATTCTCTTACAAACGGTCACATAACCCTACAAAAAAGAGTGAGCTGAAGGACCATGACACCAAATAATACGCTCACGAAAAGTTTTCTTCAATAAATTGATTATTTCGTTGGCTGTACGGCTCCAAAGGTCGTCTTTCATCATGGCTCTATATCGTCCCCCATTATCTGYAACACTATGACCAGCTTCATGTTCAAAGAAATATGAACCAATGACTCCCTCTGACCGTARTTCAGATCAAACATTGATTTTTTAAGGATATATTGTGAATTGTCATCACTGCAAATGCGACAATTGTGTTTACTACTGATTCTTTGTGGAAATCGGAATCGGTGGACTTCTCTTATTGGGCCCATTTACTGAACGTGTGACGCGCTTAATGGTCATTCGGGTTCAATTCTGCACGAGTTGGAATTCCTTTGCAAAATCRTGCTAGGCACAACTCTAATTGTTGCGCGCGRTGGCGTCATCTTCGATACTCTGCTCAACAGCAGCAATAGCATTTTCGGTGTCCACTGTATGCCATCTGTGAGGRTGGTGTAAAACCGATCTATTTGTGCTCGAATTACCGACTGTGCTGGGYGATTATGTCGACCGAATATTGAACACAGCGCGCGATGCGATGCTTCGCACTAATCGCACCATTATTTTGGCGATAAATTAGCACCATKTGCAAAGGTTGTTCCGGAATAAGTCTATTTATTATGAAATRGCAAATCAAACTAGGTATAAATCACGTAATCAACTCTGTCTAAAAAACCAACCACACGTCTAAAAAGCACCCGTTATGATATTTGAATACATACATATATTCAGCATTCATCGTCTGTTGACTTCTATCACTTTTTTATACTTAAGTCTTAAGTGGTTCAATCGCGCAGAAAAGTGCGAATGAATCAATTCATCGGASTGCCGGTTCGCCAAGCGTCCAGTCCAAAAGTTCAATGCAATTAAGGATGGCAGCAGTTGTGTCGGCGCCGTGTCGTAGCTTTGTTAATTGTGATGCTGTGACGAGCTCAGATTTACGTCTGCCTGAATTCTTATGTACGTGCATCCATCAATGARCACTGGTGCATAAATGATCCATTAGTCATATTGTCTGCGCTTTTTCTCACTCTCAGTTTATGGGTTTCTGATTTCTCCGTTTAAATCATTTCTTTTGCTCTCAATTTGCTTGAAAATGTTGTTCTTTTACAACTAAAATGTCAACAATGAACGATTGCTAGTAAGRGTTGTTTACTTTGCAACTACATAGTAAACAATTAAATTAAAGTAAATAACAGTAATGTAGGAATAAGGCATAATAATGTACGTGTTTGTTGAACTATTTACAAAACTTTGAAATGTCTGTCCAAACAAGGTCAGTATTTAGTATGTCTATCTCAGGCTCTAGTTTCTTCAAAGGTCATAGTTATGTTCAGGCTTTTATCTCGCTACCTAAGAATAAAATACCAATTAGTCAAATGTTCATTAAAAAAGTTTTTGTTTGTAGTTATTTTAATTCGCCAGTAGTAACTTCTTAAAGTCGAGTTCAGATGCTGGGAACAAGAATTTTTRTTGGATTTATTTCGAAAACTCACACAAAAAGTTTTACAAGGACTCCTAGTCTATTTCAACCACGAAAAGACTTCTAGTAAATTTGGAGCTTTATACTTGCACCAACCTTTATTGGTTCAGAAATAATTTAGTCGTCTTTTATYCTGCTATTCTTGATCTAGCGTCAATTCGATTCGTTTGAGGAATTTTTAAGCTAAATGCCCTTTTTCTTTGAAGATTACATTGTTGCCTTAAAAAATAATATATACCAAATTTCGTGAATATATCTTGTCAAATGTGAAAGTTCTCCATACARGCATTTGATTTCGATCGTTCAGTTTGTATGGCAGCTATATGTTATAGTGGTCCGATATCGGACGTTCCGACAAATGAGCAGCTTCTTGAAGAGAAAATTACGAACGATATCTTGAAAACTGTGAGACTAGTTCGTATATATACAGACAGACAGATGGACATGGCTAAATCAAATCAGCTCAACATACTGATCATTTATATATACACTTTATAGGATCTCCGACGCTTCTTCCTGGATGTTAMAAACTTCGTGACAAACTTAATATACCCTGTTMAGGGTATAAAAKCACAGTATACTGTGTATGAGGCGGAAGTTCGATCGAGCAAATGCGTTGTTACGGAGGAAGAGCGATTTTGGCTCTAACCGTATTTTTGCAATCTGCTGTTGCATCGACCCAATAATTAAGCATAGTGGAAGTGATTGATCTTGAGGTCGATGTGGAGAATCCCAGAAAACGGTAGCGTAGATCGAAGTACGCTTGGAGATTCTTCTATGACACCTCTCAGCTCAATCGATACGATTTCATGGACGACCACACTGTAAGTCGTTAAACAAATATTTTATGATCACTACCGAAGGATAATATTCTAAATATAGCAACGAAACATTCTTAGATATCATATAAATAAATTTTCTTTTTCAAAAACAAGTCACSGACCAACATTTTTCTCCATTGTCCCAAAATCTGGACAATGCTGCTTCTACTACATCACGAGATTCAAAAAGACAAAAAAAATATTAAGAGTTCAATGTAATCTTTGTCGAACCGCACTCGCATACTAATGTACTCGTATAATATGAATGCATGTACGAGTGCAAGTCTTTCACACGACCACCTTCATCTATTCAAGCTTATTTTTTAACTTCTGTATCCTTTTTGTCTCATAAACTTATTCGACATTCCTCGGTAATGAATCTGAAAAGGGCAATTCGTTTCTAAGAATTTTGGTTGAGCTAAAGTGTACCGTGGATTCATACGTTCACAAACACATATGTTCTCGTTTCACCTATCTTCATAACATTATGAATGTATGTATATGAGGAAGAGCTTCTCAGCTTGCACTTTTTGTTTACCTCCTGCCATTCGACAAGCTAATTTGCTATTCAAGCAAAACGACATGAATCACTCGCGAACTCAAATGTTTTCGCTTTTTTATCAATAAAACAAAAATAAGTCGGCACCGACAGACATATGTTTTGTTACGTATAATGTGTCTATTTTATTGTTTGTTTTTATGCAAAATAACTGCTGTCTGACCATTAGCTGACTGGGAGGCATTGTAAATAATTGATATTAATTTTTAAATAGAATTCCCCACATTTTACACCCTTTTCGCCGGCAAACATTTAACTAAGTATTTATGTTTCCATATAAACCCTTTTTGCTTGGTACTCATTTAATTATTAACATATTAAACTAATTGAGTTTGCTTTCAACTTTAATTTGGTCATTTCTTATTTAACTTTGATTTTTAAATTAAATTAGCTACAAATAATAGGGATAATTTATTTAATTATGTATATATTGGAAGATATGCATTTAAAATAATATATTCAATATTCTTATACCTTCATATGTATGCGTAGAGGCAGCTAATAAACAAAAAAGTCGATGCTCGTTCTTACCTTGCTTATGGCAAAACGTTTACAACAATACAATAAATATGTATATGTATGAAAATGAAAATATGATTTCAAAAGGGAAGTTAAMACGCTGATAACGCGCTTATCAAATGAAAACAAACACGAAATGGCTGCGATAACGCTGTTATCTGTGTTTTCTCTTAAATACTTTTACCTGCTCATATACGAACGTTACAAAATATTGTTACCTCAAAGAGGTAGTTCCTTAAATTGAGAGAAGAGAAAACCTTTTGGTGATTGCTAAACGTTGTRCGGTGAAACAAGCTCGCCAGTGAAGAAGAAATGCGAGGATGAACAGTATAGAAATTTTATTAACGAAGTCGAATTCTTAAAAATACAAAAAATAACAACAAAAACGAATACACACCTAAGAAAATATTTAACAAAGTGATAACATTTGTGAATACAGTGTTCTAAAAGTGGATTTATCAGAAGAATATTGTGTGATGTTATGAATTCTATTAACAACAAAATTATTCAGTTGCATTGAGAATCCACAAACTAAACTCACAAAGTATTCAAAATGGATTATAAATTTGTGTTACTGGTAAGTATGAGTTCATTACTCATCACTATCTAAGTTAAATACCTGCTAAGCCTCACTAAAACCCTTGGTGCCAAAAGTAATTTTATTTACTTCTACTTGCAAGGGAACATCGATAAACCTTCGAAAGAAATTTATAAATTTCAGAACCGTATAATGAAAGAATGTAAAGTGTGTTTTTTCAAAATATTTAAATTTATATTTTTTTAATGATACCTGGCGAACAGCTTTCAATGCAGAAAATGTGTTCGTGATTCATCGCTAGCATGTAAAAATACATTATGACAAAAAACTAAATTATTAAATAAATTGTAAATAAAACGCAAAAAAATKTAATTATTCATCAATAACTATTTTGTCTCATTCAAAGTAATAYCCACCAGATATAATACTTTTATGTCAACGAGTCCTATTCCAGTCYTCAAAACACTTTTCATAAGCACTTTTTGGTGAATTTCACACCCAAAATATCMACCAAAATCATTCGAACGGATTCGYCGGAGATGTTCAGCTCTCTTGCCATCTTTCTGACGATTTTCAAGCATCATATCCTTCATTATACTCTCGCAATAAAGTTATAGTTTTGTTCACATAACGGTTGTTTGTAAGTCCTAAAACTAAAAGAGTCAGATATAGGGTTATATATACCAAAGGATCAGGGTGATCAGGGTGACGAGTAGAGTTGAAATCCGGATGTCTGTCTGTCCGTCCGTCCGTCTGTCCGTCCGTGCAAGCTGTAACTTGAGTAAAAATTGAG